>NC_142501.1:83296287-83538787 GCF_057876585.1 Rhinolophus sinicus
GCTCAGTTGGTTGGAGTGCATCCTCTCAACCACAAGGTTGCCGGTTTGACTCCCGCAAGGGATGGCGGGCTGCACCCCCTGCAACTAGAAAAATGGCAACTGGACCTGGAGCTGAGCTGCACCCTCCACAACTAAGACTGAAAGGAAAACAACTAGAAGCTGAATGGCACCCTCCACAACTAAGATTGAAAGGACAACAACTTGTCATGGGAAGAAAAAAAAAGGCCTAGAAGTACACACTGCTCCCCAATAAAGTCCTGTTAAAAAAAAAAAATAATAATAAGACCTATGTGGAAAATAAGCCCTAGCATGAGTTTTCAGGATGACATCCCCTGAACATAAGCCCTAATGTGTCTTTTGGAGCAAAAATTAATATAAGACCTGGTCTTATTTTTGGGGAAACATGGTATGTTCAATGGACAAGTCCATTGATCACACACATGGAAGTCAGGGTAACGTCAAGTTGCCACACACATGGAAGTCAGGGTAACGTCAAGTTGCCACAAAAGTTTCTGAATGCTTGCTCTCAGTTTTCTAACTTGTTTTATTGCAGACGAATAACAAATAGTCCAATGACAGTCCAATGTATGTCAGAAGGCCACATTTTGAGTAGCACTGGTCTGAAACTCTTGGAATTTTTCTGTTTTTTCAGGTTTACTACAGGACCAAGCAAGGTGTTTGACGGTGATTGGTGACGATGTGTTGATAGTTTGCTGGCAATGGTCAATTTATGACATTTAGTCTAATGGGTACTGAAAGGAAAAAGACAGTTCAACAAGGGACTGACTTTAAAAGTGGACTGCTTAGAAACCCTAAATGGGCACAGTAGCAGATCTGCCTGCTTGCAGCAATTGTGGCCTTTTTTAAAGGATGTTATCTAGGGAGTTATTAAGGAGGGCAAAGCAAAAAAGTACAAGTCCTGTTGAGAAAGCATGTTTACCAGGACGCATCAAAGCTGCAGGGGTTATGTCAGAGGTAGCAGGACGTTTACCACTCATCTCCACTGTTTATCCATCCTCTCTGAGTCTTCAGATTCTTGAACTCAAATGCTACAGCTAATAATTACTAATTCACTGGATTTGAAGCAATATTTATGGAGAAAATAGATTTAAAATGGGGTTTTTTATCAGCTCATCCTAGCTCTCTAGTAAAATACCGAGGGCGACACAGAAAATGACCAAAAACAAAAGCTATTATATCTCCCAAAACGAGAACTGGTAGCTTGTCACAAGAATCTATTGGAGGTTTCTATGAAGCCTCACAATGGAACTGGATTTTAAAAAATTCAAAAGCCTACCTCATGTTTCATCTGTTGAAAGAGAATATCTAAGCCACCTAAAAATATGAGGGAAAAAATAGTAGGAGTATGTAGCAGTGCACTTTGTCCTTCCTCCAATCTCTTCTCTCTGATTTAGACATCTATAGACTACAGTTCCACCCCATTGAGGCAGCTAAAATCCATTAGCTCTTCACCTCCTACCATCCTACAACTATGTGGAGACTAATTCCAAGAGAAAAATCATTGAATACTCTAGAAATAAATGGGTGCATTTGAACATTTGTTCTAGACATTTCAAGACATTTAGACATTCTAGACATTTGTTCTTGGTATTCTAAATTCCCAAGTACTCTCTTCTATTACAAAAAAATTTCCCAAAATTAGGTTCAAAGAGGAGTAGCACCGTAAAATGGCTTTCTAGAAGGTTTTATAAACCAAGAATTTGAGGAAAAGATGTATATATAGCTCCTCCTTGGATGTTCATAGTAGATGTAATAACTTTGAGATATTCTGCAGGAAATAATTAACTTTAAATTTTTATCCATCAATGCCTAAATCCTTTTGCCTAGGTAAAAATTTTCTCCATAACTTTTACTATCCTATGTAAAAATTATTTTTCAGAAAGCACATTGAGGAAAGCTTGTTCAAAGAATAGAAGCAAAAAGTAAGGCTATGACCAGATCCCTTTTCTGTACACAGAGCTGCCCTAGATGAATGTCTGGTTAAATGTGAGAGATGGGCCAGAAGACTTGCCCATCAATTACCTCATATAATCAAATTATTCTCCAATTTAGATCTGAGGAGAGAATGCATCTAGTACCAGAAGTGTCAGTGAGGAAAGCCAAAGGCCATCCACAAATCCCGTCTGATCACAAACATTGAGTTAAAAAAGAGACTTCTCTCTATTACAGGATGAATAAAGAAAAAACAAGTTTAAATCTACAAGTTAGCATAAAAACAGAAAAAAGCAACATCATCTAGAAGACTTCAAAGGAGATCATTCTCTAGGACTAATTTTATGTGTCATTCAATGTTTTAAATTTTAAAATATCAGTGAAATACACAATTTTAATCAAATGTTAATGTAAAACTTACAACTAGCATGAATAGACTTAATAGACCTGAAATAAATTGAAATATTTATCAAAAAATATCCAGAGTTAACCTATTATATGGTTGTGTTCTTTTAAGAAATAGATACTTGCCACTATGTAAACAATTCTGGATATATTCACACACACACACACACACACACACACACACACACACAAATTATCCTAATTTATTTTACAAAGCTAGCATAATCCTGACACTAAAAACACACCACACACACACACACACACACACACACACACACACACACACTGCTACTGCCACTGACACAGCTCCTGATGAATATCAGTAATGAGCATGAATGCAAAACTCCTAAATTAAATTCAAATATGATTGAAAAGCATAATGCACCATGAAAAAGTCAGATTTCCTCCGGGCTACAGGGATTGTTGTAGTGTTCTTGGCCCGTACCCAGTGATTGACAAATAGCAGTACAATGAAAACTCGAGTGCTATGTGTTAACAGTGGACTAACAGGCCCTCCCTGCCCTGTTTCAAAGCAGTAGTTAGGCCTCTGTGACTCTCATTTCCAAAGTTTCCTCCAAGAAAGAAGACAGAAGCTGCTTGAAGATAAAGGTGCATCTTGCTCTTTAGAAAAGCCTATGTTCCCTAAAAGGAAGATGACAGCCTTCTCAGAGAGAGGAGTGTGCTCGAGGGCAGAGATAGGGGGACATTGATTGTTTTACATTGGAAAGAGGCAGATGTCAACAGGGGAGACAGAGTAGGGACCAGGATACTTCTCGGTGTGGTCTCCAGACTTCTCGAGAAGGTCAGGAGGGAGACAGCCAGACTTCAGGGTTGCAGGGAACATGTAAGGAGACTGGGCCTTCAGCAAGAAGTTCTAACCACACCCAGGACTCCTGCATGTGAAAGGGAAACCAAAGCAGCAGAGCCCGAAGAAACCATGACAACTAGGACCCTCAGAAGTTCTAGGGTGATGGACAACACAAGAGGACTGCCCTCCAATGCACCATCATGGCATGAAGTCTTGTTGCAATCCTTCCCCCAGGGCGGAAGTGGGGAGGCAAGACCCACGAAAGCCAATTATCCCGTGAAAAGTCAAATTCATTAATTCACTTATATTTATTAGGTACCAAATGCTAGCGATAGAACAGGGATATACAGTCAAATAGCTAGCTCTCGGGGCTTACATTCTAAACTGGGGAGATAGCAGTAAACAATAAAAGAGAACAAATTACGTAGTATGTTAGAAAGTGAAAAATGCTATGGAATAAAAAATGCAGATCTGGTCAAGAAGATATGGTGGTAGCAGTAAAGGTGATGAGAAGCAGACAGATTCTGGTTGCACTTTGAAGGTAAGGCCAACATTACTTTCTGACAGATTGGATGCAGGGTGTGAGGCAAAAAGTGTGTTCAAGAACGACTCCAGATTTTTCCACTGGACTGATTGGAAAGATGGAATTGCCATCAACTGATCTGAAAAAGAATGAGGATAAGGTAGGCTGGGAGGAAGAGTTGGGGAATCCCAGACGTCCTTTTTTGTTTTTAACATATTGGGCTTCGGTTTTCTATTAGATATCCAAGTGGAGGTGTTGGATAGGCATTGGATGAAACAGCTAGGAATGCATGGTTTAAGTTAACTTTAAAAAGGATGGAAGGGAGGGAAGGAGGGAGGGAGGAAGTGAGGGAGGGAAAAGAGAGAGAGACAGAAGGAGAGAGGGAAGGAGAGGGGGAGGAAGGAATAAATGTGCTTTTTACACAGTGAATTTTTGGACCAAAATTCAGTTTCACTAGATTGTTATCAACAGCATGTAGTGTGATGTTCTAAGGTTTGTACAAAATTTAGCCAGAGGGATGTTGGGAGGCTGGGGTGGAGGGGGGAGGTTCACAGAGAAAGCAACAATTAAACTGAGCTCATAGGGCAGACAAAGAAGACAAAACTAAGAAGAGCAGGAGTGTAAATGTGAAACTTCAAAATGTAACAGTGCGTAACCCCGGGTGACTACAGCCTGCGATGGATGGAGAGGAATGACTGCAAATGAGGCTGGAAATGTAAGCAGGGGCAGTTTATGAAGCCTCTGATATAGTGTGCTAACAAATTCAATTTACTTTGCCTAAATTTGTGTAACAGCAACTGAGAACAGACTAGAACAGGACATGGTACTGGAAACGCAGTGGTTGAGATTTTAGTAGACAGAATAAAATGAAGCTGTGCTTTAAAGCCTACATAATTGCAGACAGACTAAGGAGTTCCTGCAAAATATTGCTTATTTAGTGTAAAATTGAGCCATCCATATCTAGTGTCATCAAAGGGAAAGTATAGCCAAGACAGAAAAGTGACATTATTCTAGGCAAACCTGACTAATGATTTAACTCCTGTCCCAGGAAAGAACAATGGGGAGATTACTACAGGATCAAGCTTCAGTCCTACCTATAAATATTTGCATTGACTCTGTGTGTCTATGCCTACATTAACTGGTAAGAAACTATTAATGTTCATTCTCTTAGGGAACATTTAGTTCTCAGCTAATTCTTTTTTTATCAACAGTTTTGCATGAAAAACCCTTTTGGATTACTAAAGGTGCTTATACTAAGGATGCTTGTACACAATGCATGCATACCACTTTTGTTCATGGTTTGTAAATTAACTTTTACAAACTTTACCTTGATTATACACAAACAAAACCAAGTTTCTTAAGGCTACCTTTTTATTCTCTCCTGTACCTCCGGAACCTTGAACTTTGACCTCTGCAGCAATAAAGCCACATTTCTATGACACACACACAGGTCTTTTGTGTTTTTGGTGTTTTTTTTTAAGAAAAGGAATGCACAGAGTTGATACATTTTTAAGTGCTGCATTTAAAAGATAGTTACTCAAAATTCTCTAGCTTGATTAAAGTCTTGCAAGATAGCCCTACTGTAATCTGTGATAGAATGCTGTGCTCTAAAGTACATTTTTTACTAATAGACAATTTATCATGGCACATCAGCACAATTTCTGTTGGAAAATATATCACTATATTCTGTCAATTATTAGGTGTGATTGAATTTCTTTTGCAGTTTTTAAAAAATCTCAAATGTCTAAACCTGCAGAATAAAACTTTTTAAAAAATAAATAAGTAAATAAGTATGCTTAAACGAGAAAAACACAACTAATGCCTGCATTCAAAATACACTGTTCAATGGACCAATTAAACAAGCTCCTGGTAAAGAGACAATACAGGACCAAGATATGCATGAATTTTATAGATATTTCCCCTTTAAAACCACAGCTCCTATACCTCTAAGAGATCCCTCCCAGCTTGCCAAGTATTTACTTTGTCCTAAATTTGAGAAAGCTCAGGCAACCAGACCCATTTTCCTTTCTGTTGTCAGAATGGGATTAGGATTAATTTGTCCTTCTATGCCGACCACATGCTTCTCAATTGCACATCTCACGTGGAGCCAGTCAGGCCCGATTTGAAGTCCAGAGATGTACCTGCTATCTCCTATGAGGACCGTGAACACACACCACTGGATTCCACAGTGCTTCCTGCGACTGAGGCTGTATTGGTGCATTTCAAACAGTGGCAGGCTCTGCATTTTACTTTGTTAACCACGCCCGGAAGTCTTCCCCAAATGGCCTCAAGGTTGGTTTCACTCTTGGACCTGGACATTTTCCATAACTGATTTAATGCTTCGAATAATCTTCCTCTGTGCTTTGACTTAGCCTTCTACTCCCACTTAAAAACCTGGACATAACAACACCTTTTTTTCCTTAATGGAACTATATTAGAGAATATCTGTAGGCAGAACATATCCATTAAAACATATAACGATTGTAGAGATGGCAAACAGTAAACATTTAGTGAAAACAATGGAATGAAATGCTATGTTGCCCATTTGTAGGTATAATTTCAGGTACACCACAAATTGATTCAATTTGTTAAAGTTTTATAAAAGCCTGAGTGATTGATACCTCTAGGAGCAAAGCCATCTTGAGAGAATCCAGAACTGTGAAGCTGAGAGATTGTCCTTTTCTGGTCATTAGATACCTCTGGATTTGACCCAAAGCTTGCACTGAGTCATCAGAGATCTGCACTTTCTTTCAAAAGAAATCAGCCGAATTATTTTCACTTTGGTACTCTGGTGTGGGGTATAAATGTGAAGGAGACAAGTCTTTTTCTTTTGTTTTTCATCTCATCATGAAATGAACATTCAGTGCTCTATATTCCCTCCCACAATAAAGGCTAAAAGTTTAACCAAAGAGATCAGTCATAAATAAGTACCATTAACTCTAAGTTAACTAATGTTTAATTATGTAAGTTTATGGATTTTCCAGACTCCGCCTCAACCAAAATTTCTCTTTTGATGTCTTATAGTTGGTTTATGTCCTCTAATGAGGATATATTCTTTAATTTCCCAGCACCTTTCCTGTTTTTCAAAAGCCCCACCTTCACCCCCAGTTCCACCTTCTTTTGAGAAATATCACTCCTTCACACCATCCAGATGAGGGCTGGACCCACCTGGGTCCATCACAACAACTCATCCATGAGTCAGAGAGTTTGTATGTGGCCTGAGATGTACCATCCCTAAATTTCAACAAAATGGGACTTAGGAAAAGGGACAATCCCTCTCTGGTGTCAAGGCTTAGGACCTGAGTCTGAGAACATGGCGACCTTGTGGAAGAGGCCCATAGGAAAATGCTGGAAGGAACAGAAATAAAAGCTAGGAGAGAGAGGGAGACTTGAAGGTATCAGAGACTGTTTCCAGCAATCCTGAAGACCCGGTTACCTCCTTTGACCTTTCCTTTTAACTAAGTTAGTTCAGGTTTTATTTCTGTTACTTGTGTACGTAACAGCTCTTAATATAGACTCTCTCATGAGCCCTGCATTAAGATGGAATAAAGAAATAAAATCTCAGTCAAGTATATTTTCATTTGATTAATAAATCTAGCAAGAAGTTTAGTTCTAGGAGGCTCTGAACCATTGGCCAACTGAAACTGGGAGTAAGAGGTGGAAGGGGGAAGGATCTACACACTTCTAAGGCCCCATCCCAAAAGCAACATGGCATCCAGCCTCCAGCATTGTGGGCACCGACAGGCAGATCTTCACATGCCCAATCTCCTGAATCCAGATGAATTCACCAGTGTGATTTCATTAGAGAGCATTCAGATGGGAGGAAGTGTGGTGTAGGTGAGTCAAGGGCAGAGGGTAGACTCCCTCCTCTCAAACCAAATTTCCAGGCAAAGAAAGACCTAAAGAGCAAAAAGATTCCAAAACCAGCTCCCTCTTTAGACTGGTAACCAATGACTCTCCCTTTGGAAGATTAGCCTGAAGGCTCTGAAGCCGAATCCACAAGCAGCTCGGCCACTCCCCCACAGCGCTCATATTTTCATGCTGCAATAACAGCCACTCCTTGCTCTGGTTTGGGTCCAAAAACAATCCCTCCCTTTTCCTCTAATACCATCCTCTCTGTAGTGAGCTCATGTCCTCCCTCTCTCTTCCTCTCCCTCTGACTCACAGTGCTCAAAGCTTTACAAATCAAAACCTGTTGGATCAGCCAGGCGAGAATCATCAACTTCGAATGGGCCAGCCCTTCCATGAAAGGGAATCTCACTTTCATTGTTAGCAACAAGGCTCTGAGTTACTTAACTTGGTTATGAAAAGCCCAGAACCCAACTCATTCTTTCACCAGCAAAAGCAATAGTGTTACACGGTTTTAAAAGGAAAGAAAATATGCCTTTAGTAAAACAAAATAATTCTGCCATTTCCACATCTCAAAAGAGACATCATCTATGTAGTTTTAAAGCTAGACAATGAGGCAATCCCTTCACCTTAATCCCTGTTTTTGAACATAGTTTTTTGACTAAGATACAAAGTGTTTTTAAGGAAGCAAAATTCAGAAAAGTCAGAGTCATCAATAGAGCATTTAAATATGACTTGATCACATTCATCTTTATACATGAAACATCAAGCATAGTACCTGAATAATTTTTCCATAAATAGTTATAGAATTTATCACAAAGTGATTTTTCAGTGGGGAAATAAGAATCGGAATTTAAAAAATATTTTTTTCTTAGGTATCAAAACAAATAGAAAATTTTAGGGGGAGGCCTGTCTCCTTTGACTCTGAAAAGTCTCCTTAAAATCAAATTGGCATTTTATTACCTATTCCGAGACCAGGGCCAATGGACTCACACAATTCTTGACAAAGACCAAAGTTAACCTCATTTCACTTCCAACCAATGATGTTCTTTTGAAGCCTTGGCACATGCTACTTGTGATAAATGTTCTTAGATTTGTGCAAGGAAGCAGAGGAAAAGAATTTGTTGGGGGGAAATTAAATCCTGGCCCTGGATTTGAACTTGCACAGATCATCAGGCAGTCTATAACACAAGGCATAACCAAATAAATTCATCACAGCAAATTATTTTTCAGCATTATTGTCTTAACTGGCCAGTGAGATTTGTGGATGGTTTTAAAAGTGGTTTGGCTGGGTTGGTTTTGTTTTGTTTTTTTCTGGAGGGTAGTTATCCATGAAGAGATGATTAGCTTTCAATTACATGTAATGAATACTCACTTGGGTTTCTTTGCCTCCACTCCTTTCTCTCTTTGGGGAAAAACATACTCAACCTCTCAGACAATTAACTCTCTATGTGCTATCCCAGTACCCTACCAAAAGAAGAATCATCAGGAAGCACAATCATATGACTAACTCTGTTGGTATTGTGATAAGTTTTCAGAAAAAGCTTTCCACTAAGTATGATAGATCTTTTTATTAAAAATGCCCTGGCAACTGCCAGCCAAAGAAAGATCCAGAGAGAGTTTATGGTTCACTACACACCTTGAACCCCTAAAGAAAGATGTTGCAGAAACATGCTGTATCAGCCAGTTTTCTGAATGCTGGACTCTCTTGTATTATGAAATGAAAGGCACTTTGATTTTCTTTAGCTCTTACTTTAAAACTCACTGGCATGGTCCTTTCTGTGATGGTTCACTTATGACAATGCTGCTTGGGAAAAAAAAATTAAAAACAAGTAAAATCAAAACTAAGAATCAGAGAAGTTAATGTACTTAACTAAGATTGCACAGCCAATCAATGACAAAGATAGGATTTTAAACCTAAGTCTCTCTAATCTCAAAACCCACAGGTTATTTTGCTATTTTGCCACTCATGAGATAATGGGGATGAAATGCATGTACAAGATCTCTGAATGTTTTTTAGCCCCTCTGATAGAGTTCCTTAAGATGAGTGAGGATTCCTATAGCCAGTACTCAGTGTTTAATTAGTTAAGGACACAGTGTGCAACCCTTTAAGAGAACCCAAACAAACTAGTTTCCCACTTGTCTTGGTTCATTCAGGTCTCAATTCTCCATATCAATCTAAAGTGGCAAGAGTCTGATAATTCTTTCTATTTGCTTCTGGAATGTGTTTTTGTATTTTGAGAACAAGTGTTTCTCATGTTCCAGTAATTCACACCAACTCAAATGTTTTAAATGAAGCCAGGCTGTGAAAGAACTCAAGAGGAAGTAAAAAAACAAAAAAACAAAAAGTCCTCATGATTTGTCCCCACTCATCCCCACTCACTCCATGCTACAAACAGCTGGCTTGAACATAAAGCACCATCCCAAATTTAGTATAAAATTCATTGTAAAGAGTCTTTTATGTCTTATCATAATCTAGCTATATGACAATACGGGCTTTTCATTTCTTTTTCTGAAGTTTTACATTATCCAAAAATTAGACTAAAATGTTTTTTTACTTGATGAAGCTAACAGCTTTCATCCCCTCACCAAAGTGGCCAAAACAAGATGGGAAATGAATCTAACCACTATTTATATAGAGCATCACAACATGAGTTGTATTTTCTAAGTCAGCTGAATGGGGTGCCACCTTGGTGAGCACTGAAAATACCAGCTGCTTTCAAGTTGCCTAGTAAAGTTTTTTATATGTGATTATCTTCTGAAGAGACAGAGAAAGATAACACTTCAGTCCCAAGAAACTGCTAACTTAAAATATTTGCATGTAACATTCTAAGAGGTTTAAAAGTTAACACAAAAATAGTATACAACAATAAAAAAGGAGCAAACTATTAATAAAACAATACCGTGTTTCCCCGAAAATAAGACCTAGCCGGACCATCAGCTCTAATGTGTCTTTTGGAGCAAAAATTAATATAAGACCCAGTCTTTTATATTATTATATTATATTATATTATATTATATTATATTATGTTATGTTATGTTATGTTATGTTATATTATATTATATTATATTATGTTATATTATATTAATTAAAGACCCAGTCTTATTTTACTATAAGACCCAATCTTATTTTACTTATTTTTTTGCTCCAAAAGATACATTAGAGCTGATGATCCAGCAAGGTCTTATTTTCGGAGAAACACAATAACATGCAAGAATCTCAAAGACATTTTGCTAAGTAAAAGAGGCCACAGACAATACACACACACACACACACACACACACACACACATACACACACACACGCACGCACCGGGGCTGACAAAAAAATGTACACAAGTGGACACTTTGGTCAACGTTACTCAAGCAGTTGTTTGCTGTAATCAGAAGTGTCTGGACGCTGATGGTAACCACTTAGAGCACCTCTTGTAATTGCAGAAATCAAACGTGACTTGTATTCATCTTTTGTTATTGTTATATATTGAGCATTACAATTTTAACAGTTTTTTCCTTTCTTAAAGTGTGTATAAATTTTTTGGAACCCTCTGTATATATTACATGATTCCATTTATATGAACTCATGCATAGAACTCAAAACAGTGGTTATGGTGTGGGCGCTGGGAGGAGCATTGTCTGGGAAGGGACAGAAGGAAGCTTCTGGGTGCCAGAAGTGTTCTGTATTGAATCTTGGTGGATGAAAAGTCATTGGGCTGTGTGCTTAATATCAGTGTACTTTAAGATCCTATTTAATGTCATTTATTAAATGACCATATAGGCGTGGGTTTATTTCTGGGCCCTCTATTTTGTTTCATTGACCTATGTATCTGTTTTTATGCTAGTATCATGCTGTTTTGATTATTATAGCCTTGTAATATAGTTTGTTATCAGGTAGCAATAGTTCCAATTTTGTTATTCTTTCTCAAGATTGCTGTGGCTGTTCAGGGTCTTTTGTGGTTCCATATAAATTTTAAGATTATTTGTTCTAGTTCTGAGAAAAATGCCATGGCATTTTGATAGGGATTGCGTTGAATCTATAGATTGCTTGGGGTAGTATGGACATTTTAATGATGTTAATTCTTCATATCTATGAATGAGCATGATGTCTGCCTCCATTTATTTGTATCTTCTTCAATTTCTTTCCTCAGTGTCTTATAGTTTTCTGAGTACGGGTCTTTTAACTCCTTGGTTAAATTTATTCCTAGGTTGTTTTTTGTTTGTTTGTTTGTTTGTTTGTTTTATGCTATGGAAAATCATTTGGAGGTTCCTCAAAAAAATTAAAAATAGAACTATCTTATGACTCAGCAATTCCACTTCTGGATATTTATTCAAAGAAATTCAAAACACTAATTTGAAAATATATATTCACCCTTATGTTCACTGTAGTGCTATTCACAATAGCCAAGATATGGAAGCAACCTAAATGCTCATCAATAGATGACTGGATGAAGAGGAGGTGGTTCATATATACAATGGGATATTGCTTGGCCAGGAAAGGGAATGGGTTCTTGCCATCTGCAGCAGCTTGGATGGACCTGAAAGGTATTGTGCTGAGTGAAGTGGCAGACAGAGAAAGACAGATGCAATGTGATTTTTGCTTATATGTGGAGTCTAAAGAACAAAATAAACAAACAAAACAGAAACAAACTCATAGACACAGAGAACATATTGATAGTTGCCAAATGGGAGGGGTTGGGGGTGGGGGTGAGTAAAAAGGGCAAAGGGATTAAGAAGTACAAATTTGTTGTAACACAGGAGTCATGGGGATGTAGGGTATAGCATAAGGAATATAGTCAGTAATATTGTCATAACTATGTATGGTGTCAGACAGGTACCAGATTTATCAGGGTGATCACTTAGAAAGTTATATAAATGTCTAACCACTATGCTGCACACCTGAAACTAATAAATAATGTTGAATATCAACTGTAATGGAAAGAAAGAAGAAAGAAAAGAAACTTATTCAATGTATGTTATATTTATACTTCAATTTAAAAAAGTTTTTTTTTTAAACAAGTTAGCCCAGCTATATATCTGAAAGAAAGGTTTTATAATTCATGCCTTGAATATTACTGATAACTCTGCCTTCTGTGGTTCACAGACTTTTTAAAATGATACTTACAGATCCACAACTCCCTATCTGTAGTTATAAAATCCAAAAAGCTGTGAAAACCCACAATTCCAACTAACCTGAGCTGATGTGAGGCTATTGAACACCTTTATGTGTTCCATATTCTACCTAGCACAAATATTCATATGCCCCGCTGTGGAAATGTTGTTTGATTATAGGATGTTACCCACACCGCATGATGTTGTTACATAATATAGAAGACATTAGCTTTATAAAATCCAAAACTGTTCTAAATTTTTAAACACTTCTGGACTCAGTGGTTTCAGATAGGATATTGTTAAATTTTATTTATTTGAAGATACACTTAGAAAGGTTTAACTAGCACACTGGACATGTGATTTCATGAGTATTATTGCTAAAGATGAGGCTGAATTTATTTTAAGTGAACTGTGGGCTAAATTATTTATATAAATAGATATATAGATCAATAGATAAATACAGAGGGTGCCAAAAAAATGTATACACATTTTAAGAAAGGACAACTGTATTAAAATTATAATAATATATACAGATAACAAAAGATGAATACAAGTCACATTTGACTTCTGCAATTACAAGAGGCACTCAAAGTGGTTACCATCAGCGTCCAGATCCATTTCTGATTACAGCGAACTACTGCTTGAGCAACACTGACCAAAGTGTCCACTTGTATACATTTCTTTGGCACCCCAGGCAGATACATACATACATATATGTATATATATATATATATATATATATATATATATATATATATATATATATATAAATTGCTCACAGCCAAAATTGAAAACGTGGCATGGGGATGACTGAAGTTTAGGAAACATCTTCTTAGTATGTTCAGAAAGTTTTCAACATGCCCACACAGAGGGCCGAATTGCCTACCTAAAACAAAGTGTGAGGGCAGTGGCTTTCTTGGCATCACTCCAACACAAAGCAGGAACTTGCATGTAGCAGCACTCAGCAAAGGTTTGCTGGGCTGAACTGAGTCTCCAGCATCCCTCCTCCTTTCACTTCTGTTACACACCACCCCTGCAAAGGAAAAATGAATATTTTTTTAATAAAATTTAAGACCTTTGGGAAATAACACTCTGGTTCCTTTTAGTTGATTGTAAGTAAAGACAGAACCACATCTTGATTTTTACCTTTTCACTTTAGGTCAGGTCTTTATTGGAAGCCCTCAAAGACTCAAATCATTTTTGAAATCCCTACTGTTTACCAAAAACAGAAATCTCACAAACAAACCACAGGAAATTTGCCACTGACTTTAAGAAACGATTTTCTTTTTTTATGCTGGCTCTACTTTGCACCATAACTTCTGAACTGCTGCTTTCCTATTTCTTCCCGTTATTCCTTCATATTTTTCCCAAGGAAAAGAACTCATTGTCTGTATTCCGCACAGATGTATTCCGGAAGCACTGTAAGTGTTTGCCTCATGTTTCTGTATCAGTTTCGGAATCATCATAAATCAGCAGTCTGTGGACTGAGGTGCTCAGACCAAAATCCTGCCTTTGAAAAACATGTAGTATCAGCCTCCTCGAACAGCTGCAGCCTTTTATTAATGGCTCAGGAGTCTTTCACACCTCCTTTTAAATCCAGTGCATTTGAAGTAGTAAAACAGAGAGCAGTTTACAGGCAGGAAATATTAAAATATTTAATTGCTTTTTTTTTTCTTGGCACAAGGCAGACAGCCTCAAGCTTTCTGTAACACATGAAGAAAGGACACCTGTCCATGCTTGAATGGACATGAAACAGGGGATTGCTAAATTGAATACATCTGTGACCAAACCTCCCTTAAACCCACATCAAGCCCATTTTTTTATTAGTTCTAACCATTTCCCTCCAACTACTTTTCATTTTCTTCTTATTTCTCCTTGTCTAATTACAACAAAACACAGAAGAGAGTAAATGGATATCATGCCCAAGATGATTCCCTCATCTATCTCAAACAGTGCACAAATTCAACCTGAAAATGTTTCCCATTGTCCAGTCCTGTAGCTTATAATCTAGCCCATCAAACCTTTCTCAGAGAAAACGGGATCTAAATGTTAGAGTTCCATTAGTACTAAGGGGATCGCTAAATCTTTTGACGAGTCTGTCTATGCAGTGGAATAAGGCAGCCTGAGGTCAAGTTCCAGTTCTGCCAATTGCCAACCAAGTGACTTTGGAGTTTCAGTTCCCTCACCTATAAAATGGGGATAGTCAATAGCACCTCCTACATGAAGGGGTTGTAGGCTTTAAATGAGACATCAGTTGTCAAGTGTTCAGTCTGGTGTTCAGCCCTCTGTAAGGCCCTCGTGTTAGCTATGCTTTTATTATACTTCGGTCTAAAAAAGAATTGTTCCTGAAGCAAAAGAAGATACAGCTAAAACTTTTCCATGAACAACTGATAGTAGTACAAGAGCATCTTGCTGAAATTCGTGTTGGTTTTCTATTGCTACATAACAACATTCCACAAACTTAACTGCTTAAAACAATCCCCATGTAATAGCTCACAGGCATGCAGTCAGAAGCCCAGTGTGGCATGATTGGGTTCTCTTCAAGTATCACAAGGCTGAAATCAAGGTGTGGGCTGTGTTGAGTTCTTGTCTAAAGATTCTAAAGAATAACCCGCCTCCAGGCTCACGTGGTCTGTTGGCTGAATTCACTTCCTGTAGTAGTACTGAGAACCGGTTTCCTTGCTGGCTCTCAGCGAGAGGCCTCTCTGAGAGGTCACTCTCAGTTCCTTCCCTTGAAAATCCTTTATCTTCAAAGTCAACAGCAAAGAATTTCCTTCACATTGAATCCCTCTAATGCTTCAATTCTCTAGAGCTGATTTCTGTAACCCATCAGAGAAAACTCTGCTTTTCAAGAGGTTATGTGATCACATTAGTCCAACCCAGATAATCTCAGTGTTAAGGTACACTACTAAATAACCTTAATTTTATCTGCAAAAATCCTTTTTGCCATGTAACATAATATAATCACAATGTAACACGAGGGAGGAGAGATCAAGGAGGGGCCATCTTAGAATTCTGACTACCACAAAATTTTAATATTAGGAGTTGGGATGAAAAAACATGTATCATGTTTTAAGGCAGCACCAGAAAGGAATGTAGCAGCCTCCTAACCACTCTTTCTGGTTTCCATTCAAATTCAATCTTCATGGAGCTGCCTATATTCAATATCTAAAAACAAAACTTCTAAACGTCTCACTGCCTACAAGAAAAACCAAGTTTAAACTTCTTAAGCTGATCCACAAACCCTCCATGATCTGACCTATCTCTCAACACTAACTCTCCTTTCCTTTCGCCGCTGCAGCCGCAGCCATGAGTTTGTTCCGGCTTCAGAAGAGGCTTCCCTCTTGCGTCCTCTGTTGAGGCCGATGTCATGGCGAACGCCGACTCCTGTCAGCAGATTCAGAAGCTGATCAAAGACGGGCTGACCATCCAGAAACCTGTGACGGTCCATTCTTGAGCGCAATGCCAGAAAAACACCTTGCCCTGCAGGCAGGGCAGGCATATGGACACAGGTAAGCGAAAGGGCACTGCCAGTGCTGGAACACCTAAGAAGGTAACCTGGAGTAGAAGGATGAGAACTCATCACCGACATGCTCTGAGATGATACCGTGAATCTAAGGAGATTGACCACCACGTGTATCACAGCCTGAACCTGAGAGTGAAGGATAATTTGTTCAGAAACAAGCCCATTCTCCTGGAACACATCCACAAGCTGAAGGCAGACTAGGCTCCAAAAAGCTTCTTGCTGAGCAGGCGGAGTCCCACAGGTCTAAGACCCAGGAAACACACAAGCACCACGAAGAGCGGCTCCAGGCCAAGAAGGAGGAAATCATCAAGACTCTGTCCAAGGAAGAAGCGATCAAGAAATAAAGCTCCACCTCTCTTACCTGCACATAGTGGCCTGTACTGAAACTCAGCTCTTCTAGCCATTCTCCAGGACATAGATCGATCCTTCAATAAAATAGCCTTCAGCTGCCTACCTCTCTGCTGCTCCAAAGTTTCTGGCTGTTTGGTGGGTCTTCCCTGTGTAGAGGGCCAGTACTGACCACCTGAGGACTGAGATGCAGGCCTTTCCCAGGGTGCCTGTTTCATTTCTTCTTTGACTCCTGGCCTCCAGTAAGGATCATGACCCCTCCCGTCCACGGAAGAGACGGTTTCTTTACCTTGTTTTAGTGGGGTGCAGGGCCCACTTCGAAAGGAAAGAGGAATGGCTTCTACCAAAGCCTCCAAAATACTGTGCTTCACAACTGCCTGCTACAGCACAGCATGAGTGGCACCTCCAAAGAGGTCTCAAATGTCGTTTGGGAACCAGGAGTTTTGACATGAGTTGTTACATTGCCTTAAAAACAACAGAAAATAGTATGCTTACACTTCTCAGCTGGGCACTGAGGTCCAGGGTTGAAACCTACTGCCCTGGAACTCCAGGACAGTAGGGGTTTCAACGACCACGAGTCAAGAAGCTATGATACCTGGACTTCATTGGCTGACTCTACTATCTTAGCTGTCTCTAAACTTTATAGAGGTATAACTGAAGCTGTGATTTTGAGCATCCCAATTTCTAAACTTTTTCTTTCCTGGCCTATCAGGTTTTTTGGTTTATATCTATCACATAAGGGTACAAAGAAAAAGGCTTTCCTCAGAAATTGGAATAAAGGCATATAACAGGAAAAAGAAAAGCTAACTCTCAAGCCTCTAGCTAATTCCATTATTGATGCTTTATGATCACATAACACCAAACTGCTTATATAATCGTTTCCTTCATTCACCATGATGTTTCTCACCTCTGTGATTTTAGCCAATCTGTGCTCTCAGCCTGTAATACCTTCTACATTTTCGCCACCCTTTTGTCTAGGTAAATCCTATTTATTTTTCAGCTTTGCTCACGTCACTTCATTTACTCATTCATTCATTCAATAAATAACTATTGAACATCCACTCTATGATAGAGACTAAGCTATTGGAATAAAATAAATTTAAACAGTCCCTGTTTTCATAGTGCAGACACTGACATTGGGGTATAAGCAATTAAACAAATGATTTAAAAAAAAAATAGTGGTAAGTGCAATGACTGGAGGGCTCGTGCACCTACAAGAGACACTTAACCAAAGTCACAAGCTTTCTGGAGGAAGTGACATCCAAGTCAAGACTCAAAGTATGAGTAAGTCATCCCAGTAAGTGGGAGTGTGGGAGGGGAAGGGATTCCAGACTAAAGGAATAGCATGATAACATACAAATACACCTGTGTTAGAAAGAACGTAGTTCCTTTGAAGGACTCAAAATAGTTCAATTTAACTAGAGCATGGAGTGCTCAGGGCAGTATAGGATCTCTCCCCGAGGTAATGAAGAGCCATTGAGGGTTAAGACTAGATTTTTGCTTGACAGTATCTTCCCCAACTGGCTTGATTGGAGGAGGGACTAACAAGAAGACAGGAAACCAAGAGGGAGTCCAGGGCAGTAACCCAGATCAGAGATGATGGTGACAGGTGTTATGTAGAGGCAACAGAGATCAAGGGAGATGGACAGATTTGAGTCAAGATGCCACCTACAGGCATTTGGTAATGAATCAGCTATTGGGGATGAGGGAGGGTGATGGCCATGTTTCTGGCTTGGGCAACAGGGTGGATGCTCGTGCCTGTCACTGTCAGTGAGAACAGGGGTGGAGAAGTGGTTTCGTGGAGAAAGATAATTGTTGCAAATGGCTTCTTCAATAGCCAGTAATTTACAGAGACTATTTCAGTTCTTCCTCGCCCACCTGTATGATTCAACTGCATTAAGCAAGAATAGAAGCCCATTTACCGAGTATACAGGTAAGAATGAAAAACATAGAAATGGCACCAGTCACTTGTTCCCCCAATTATCTGCCTCTGGTCCCAAGGTAGAAGATTCTCATGAGCTGGGATTTTTTACTCAATCTAGACAAGGATGATAGAGTATGATGGTAAGGACTACTTCCTCTTGTTCTTCCCTCTGACGATTGAGCTCTTCCTCCAGATATTTGCATGGCCTACTCCCGTCCTCTCTTCATTCAGGGCTCTACTTAAATATCATCTGATTAGAGGGGATGTACTGACCACCCTTAATAAAAACAAAAATCTCCCACCCACAGCAATCCCTAATTTTCTATTTTTATTTTTCTCCATAGCACTTTTTGACAGAATGGATGTGTGTTATAGTCTTTTTTTTTTTTTTTTTTTAGGTAGACTGTAAGTACCACAAAGGCAAGGACTTTATTTATTCACTGCTGAATCACTCTCTATATAACAGTGTTTTGGCGCGTAGTGGGTACTAGGAAATATTTGTTGCATAGATGAGTGAGTGAAGAAAGGAACGTCTGCTGCCCAGAAGATTGATTTTGGCTGGAGAAAATTAGGTGGGAATAATCAGAATAAAAATAGTATTAGAATCATAAGAGAAGATACAATTTCTCAAGAAGAGAATACAGAGTGGGAAAAGGTCCCTGAGAAATTCCAACATTCACCAACCTTTAAATGATGCTCTGTAGGAGAAGGGTCTGCAATGAAGTGAAAAGGGGCAGTCAGGGAGGCAGAAGGAAAACCCAGAGTTGGGGGAGAGGGGGAGTCAGAGAAGACAAAAGAAGAGGATGATCAAGAAGGAGGCATTAACAGTGACAAATGTGACCAAGAAGACAAATAAGAGAAGTTCTAGAAATCTCCATTGGATTTAACAACCAATATGCCATTGAAGCCTTTACTGAGAGCAATCTGGGGGAGCGATATAGATGAGGGCCAGATTTCAATGGATTGGGAGTGAAAAGCAGGAGAGAGAATAAAAGAAAGAGGTAGTCGAGGGACGTAAATAGAGAGATGCAGGGCCCAGGAGAGTTGTTTTGCTTAAGATGGTGGAGGTTTAAACAAATGTAAAGAGTGGTGGGAAAGACACAGTAGAGAGGAAGAGGTTTAAGATAAGAAAGAGAAAGAAAAAAATCAATACCGGAGATCTCTGAAGCACAGGAAGGGAGGCATCCTTCTTCTAGAAGCCTCCTCTGACCTCCCCTGCCCCTCCTCCTCTCCATCATCCTCACTACAGCCTGTGTCAAGTGTGCATAGGGCTATTACTGTGCAGATAGAGTGGAATTGTAACTCTGTTTATGTCGCTACTGTGCCACTAGATTCTAAGCTTCGTCAGGTCAGGGACAACTTTTGATTCACCTTTTTATTCCCAAGAACTAGCACATGATCTGGTACATAATGAATGTTCAATAAGTATATAATGAGAGAATAAGTGAACAAATTAATGAAGTAGATTAATGGACTGAAGGACTCAACAAATATATATTAAATGCTTACTGTGTCCCAGGCTCTGCTCTGGACTCTGGTAATTGAGCAGTGAACAAAATGAAGCCCATGAACAAGTGAATTGAGGAAAAAACAGGAGAATGTGGACAAAAATAAATAAAGGCTGGTTACAGGCAAGTGAGACACTATGAACCAGCACTTCATAAATTCAAGAATGTTGATGCATTAGAAGGGACATCATGCCCCTTCCCAACCAATTTTTTTTTTTTTCACATGCAAGGACTATAAGGATTGTTTATGGTCTTGCCTCCTCATTTCCTGTTTTCATGATACTTGTAATCTATGCATCACTTGCTTGAATTTGTCTTTCTTCATGAGCTCTCAAAAGTGGGTTGCGCAGGTTTTCCAGCTCTTTACCAAAAGAAAGACAAAGATTCAAGCGCCCAGGCTACAGTGGAGTTAAAGTCTTGACCGTGGCTTGTTCCAAAGTAGTTTCCCACTCAGGGTTCCAGTCAGCATTATGTTCTCCTACAGGAACTAAACAGAAAAGATGAGGATGGAGGCAGGGAAACACCCATCTGAACATTCTCCTGCAGACCAACAACTGCTGAAAGCAAAGCTTTAAAAGATATTGCTCAAACATTCCCAAACAGAATGCCTACGTTTGAGTCATTAGTGCACATCCAGGAACACGCTGAGCCTCATAGATAGGAGGGATTGAGGCAAACACACAACACCACTGTGATGCCAAGAAGCCATTCTAGGTCACTTATGCAAGTAACACAAAAGTTATGCACACAAACTGTAAGGGAACACGGCAGTCACTGTGGAACTTTTAAGAATCCACATTGTAAAAGTTCTTAAGTATCAAGTGTTTCTCTTTACTTGTTTCCCTTACTGTGGTCATATTTTTCAAAAATAAAACTTGAGTCCTTTGATGGCTCTTTTTACTCTGAAACCCAATTTCTAATCTTGGTTTGGCCCTTGACTCTTGTCCAATTATCTCTTCCTCCAATGATATTATATAATTGAACAATCACTTCAACATGGATCGCTCCCAATTCTTTGACCCAGAGTTCAGACCTACATTGTAATCTTCCAGCCAGATATCAGGATGTCCCTCCAATAACACAAAGCAAACATGTTCAAAACCAAATTCGTCGTCCTCCTCTACAAAACCAGTTCTTCCATCAAACTTCCCAGCTTCCATTAATGGTGCCACTGTTCTACTAGATAAAAACCTCAATCATCATTGACTCCTTCCTCTCTTTCATCTTTCCCTCCCATCCATTTTTAAATTGCATTGAAAGGTTCTCTAAGACCCATTTCCAACATATCCTGCTCATCCATCCTCCTTAACAATCAATTATTTTTATTCTCACTGACTCCACCCTAGTTCAAGCTCTTGTTTCTTCTCACCTGGACTATTGCAACCACTATTACTGGAGAAAGAAAATTTCACAACCAGATGGATTTGTATTCAAATCCTGGTTTCACCTCTTTCTGGCTGTGCTATCTTAGGCAATTTTCCCAAAACTTCTAATCCTCAATTTGCTCCATAAAATGATGGTTTATTTCAAGAGTATATAAAATAAGTCAAAGTGCCTAGCACATAACTGCTCAAAGGATTAATGACTCTTCCCCCAAGTGTTCTGATCATGTCTTTTTTTTTTTTTTTAAGATTTTATTGGGGAGGGGAACAGGACTTTATTGGGGAACAGTGTGTACCTCCAGGCCTTTTTTTCCAAGTCAAGTTGTTGCCCTTTCAATCTTAGTTGTGGAGGGTGCCATTCAGCTTCAAGTTGTTGTCCTTGCAGTCTTAGTTGTGGAGGGCTCAGCTCAGCTCCAGGTCCAGTTGCTGTTTTTCTAGTTGCAGGGGGCACAGCCCACCATCCCTTGTAGGAGTCGAGGAATCAAACTGGCAACCTTGTGGTTGAGAGCCCACTGGCCCATGTGGTAATCGAACCGGCAGTCTTCGGAGTTAGGAGCATGGAGCTCTAACTGCCTGAGCCATCGCGCCGGCCCCCTGATCGTGTCTTTTTTTGTACTTATAAACTTCTAACGACTTCCCTTTTTCTACAAAAGACCCAGCTACGTATTTGCTCTCCACAATGTCACCCAAGCTGGTTTCCCAGCTTTCATCTCCCAAACTGCCTTCTCAGTCTTCCCCAAACAAACCCATGTTTTCACTATGCTTGTCTTTCCACCTGATATGACTTGTCCCTTCATCTCCATCCTTCTAAATTCTACCTGTCCTATAAGAAACAGCTCAAACACCAGTCCCTCCAATATGTGTTCTACTTTAGAATTCCCACTTTACATTCTTAATATCTATATTATGGAGTTTATCGTATTCTGCTTCATACTATGCATATAAACATTTTTGTCTTATTCTAAGTATAGGACTGCGAACCATCTAAGTTCTTGTTCTCTCTCAAGCTTAGTACTTTTCACTTATTCGATGCTCAGGAAATGAACTGCATTAATTTTAAGGACATGTCCCTAAAATAGTACTCTGTCAGAATTTATCTGTTGGAATACAATTTGGTAAGGGTAATCATTTTTGTCTATTTTCATCAATGATATATGCAGAGTACCTAGAATCGTGCTTAAAATATAGTGAGTGCCCAAAAACTATTGATTGAATAATTTCATAGTCCAAGATTATCCTCTGAGCCAAGAAAAAAATCGTTCATAGAATCCATTTTTTTAAAGTCATGCCAATTAGTAACACCTAAGCTCTGTACAGTCTCATTTTCTCCCATCAGGGACATCATCTGGTGTATAATTGAAAGGACCTGGGCATCAACTGCCCATCCAGGGAGGGCGCTCAAAGGTAGAGAGTCTAGTCCACATGGCCTCAGGTGCCCTTGATCAAACAGGCTCCACCACGGCTGCCTGATAGCTTCCGATTATCCCATATTCCTCTTTCTATCTTGCATAGACACCAGGTCTGTAGTTTGGCAGGGGCGTAAATTAAAACCCAGAACAATCACAGGAATCCTGGCCTCCAAAGTCAAGGCCAGCCAGCAGTATGATTCAGGCACTTCACGTTGCCTCCCTCTGCTTCCGTCAGAATCCTGAGAGGAATTACTTGCCAGCCCAGCCAGAGTCAGAAAAACACTGCTGAGTTGCTGGCCAGGATCCCCAAGCAAGCTGCATACACCATTTTGTTAACTCTGACAAAGCTGTGAGCTGTGCCTAGAGAACTGTCCTGTTCGCCCCCTGCTGTGCTAGGCTGGGAGGAAAGAGGGAGTGGGGAGAGCAAAACCTTTCAAGACACACAGACCAGGTTCTGAATGTGGGCTCCACCACTGACTAGCAGTGAAGCCATGGGTATATTATCAGCCTCCCAGGCTGTAGATTCCTTATCTCTAAAATAATACCTACCTTACAGATTTGTAGTAGGAATGAATGGTAAGATATGTAAAGTACAAGGCTCCTAGCTGTTGCTGTATTACTATTATTAGATTAGAAAGTCAAAGGAAGTAACTGCAGAGATTAAGCCAGCATTCCTAACAGAGTCTTAGGAATTCATTTTTACTAATTCTCTAGAATATGGCTCATTTTGTCCCTGGGAAACACAATGGCAGATTTCTAAGAAAAATAATCAAGTGTCAATACTAAGCACTCTAAAACCCAACTGGCAATAAAAAGCTTTCAACTGAATTTTCAGAATTTACCCCTAGCAGAAAGTTCACTGTCTTGCCTTCGTTTTCCCTCAACCCTCTGAACCTCAAGACTCAACAGAGTCCTTGAGGTCCCTTTGCCTCCAGGTCACTGCTGCCTACAAAAATCGCCCCTCTTTTCAGCAGTTTGCTCTCCTTCATATCCACTCATCACCTGTTTCCCCAACCAGCGTTCTCTCTCTCTCTCTCTCTCTCTCTCTCTCTCTTTCTCTCTCTCCAGATTCCCTTATTCATCCTGACCTGTCCTCAGCACTTCCTCAAACCCACTCTCACCCTCATTCCCACAGCTATCAGGCCACAGAGAAGGGAAGGGTAGAAGAAAGGACTTTTTTTCACAGCAGCCATAATCTGACAAAGTGCCAAAAAACTTGGCAATCACAGTAACTACACAGTTACTCAACTGTCACCCATTGTTCTTACTCATTAGATAAGTAAATCCCCCAGTCTGATTGCATCTGAAATACATGCTTGCTTTTTTTTTTTTTTTTTAATTAAAGTTGATTGGGGTGACAATGCTTAGTAAAATTACATAGATTCCAGGTGTACAATTCTGTAATACATCATCTATATCTCACATTGTGTGTTCTCCAACCAGAGTCAGTTCTCCTTCCATCACCATATATTTAACCCGGTTTACCCTCATCTCTCACCCCCCACCCCCCTTACCCTCTGGTAACCATTAAACTATTGTCTGTGTTTATGAGTTTTTATTTCTTCATTTGTTTGTCTTGTTCTTTTGTTGTTTTTAGTTTTATATCCCACATATGAGCGAAATCATACGATTCTCGACTTTTTGTCTGATTTATTTCACTTAGCATAGTAATCTCAAGTTCTAGTCATGTTGTCGCAAATGGTACTATTTCATCTCTTCTTATGGTAGAACAGTGTTCTGTTGTGTATATATACTACAACTTCTTTATCCAATCATCTATCGAAGGACACTTTGGTTATTTCCATGTCTTGGCCACCGTAAATAAAGCTGCAATGAACATTGGAGCACATACTCATATATCTTTATGGATTAATGTTTTCAGAGTTTTGGGGTAGATCCCCAGGAGAGGAATTGCTGGCTCACTTGGTAATTCTATTCTTAATTTTTCGAGGAACCTCCACACTGCCTTCCATAATGGCTGCACCAGTCTGCATTCCCACCAACAGTGTATGAGGGTTCCTTTTTCTCCATAGCCTCCCCAACACTTGTTACTATTTGTCTTGTTGATGATAGCCATTCTGAGGTGATATCTCATTGTGGTTTTTATTTGCATTTCTCTGATGATTAGTGATGTTGAGCATTTTTTCATATGTCTATTTGCCATTTGTACGTCCTCTTTGGAGAAATGTCTATTCAGGTCCTCTGCCCATTTTTAAATTGGATTGTTTGTTTTTTTGTTGTTGAGTGAAATACATGCTTTCTAAAGTTTATCTTTTATTGTATATCTTATACAGATCCTAAGTACATAAATCACACAGATTACTAAGTCCTATATTTCTCCCCTTGTGGGCCATCTTGAGTGATATACTTCATTTGCTGAATTGACTAATATTCTTCAGAGCTCCTTACCTGATTCTATGATACCAAAACTGACACTCATTCTGGAACATTCTCCCCATTGCCTCTGAAAGACAACATATTAGTTTTTCAATTATGTGACCTCACGTCTGGTGGAGCCGGCCTCTGGACTTAAAACTGAATTGGAAAAGTTGTTCGACAATTATCTTACCCACCATATCCTATAGCATCTACCTTATTTGCTCACTCCCAACTTTCGTGGGAATTCCTCAGAATTGCCCAGTTTCATTCACTCATCTCTTCTCCTCTAGCCACAACACACCAAGGCCCACATCATTTTCATTTATCTGTTGTAGCCACGTCTTAACTCTTGTATCTGCTTCCAGGCCAATCCTACTTCAGCCCCACTCCTGTCCCACTCTTCTTAGTAGAGTGATTATTCTTCCTCAATTACTACATTATTCACAAGCCCTTAATGTCTCCCAATGCCACACAGAATCTAAAGTCTTGTAACTAGCACATGAAGCCCTCTGTGATCTCACCCTCACCATCCTCTTCTTTTGCCACTCGCTTATTGGGTTCACTATCGAACATACCATGCTGCTTTATGTCTTTATTACTCTTATCATCAGTTTTGTCTGTGTGGAAAAGAAACACCCTTCCTCACCTCCTTCCAAACCTGGAAAGCTCTGCGTCCTCCTTCAAGAATCTGATCAACTTTGACCTGACCAGCAAGAGATGCCACCTTCCTTCTTTCTGCCCTACTCCTCCTCATTCTCTTATTTGTGTCTTTGTATCCATCACATTGAAGGGGCTATTATTTGTTTCTGCCTTAACTATGAGCCCATGAGCTCTCTAATAGCAGGAACTATGTCTCATTTACCTTTGGCTTATTTACCTTTGGCTCCTTAGTGCCACGCAAAATGCCTGGTGTATAGCAGGTGCTCTATAAACACTGACCAGTTCCTTTAGGGAATCTTTTGACAAGAATCTGTCCTAAAATGACATCAGCTTGAAAAGACAAATATTGAAAGGTTTCTTCCTACATTAATTGCTTGGAGTATCATTTCATTTCAGGACCAACCAAAAAACCACTACAAAGAAAATTTCTTTTATATTTTCTTAGAAAGTCAGCTCATTTTGCCTGTTTGAACAAGCCTAGAAAGTTTGGTGTTTGTTTTGAAACTGAAAAGCGCCTTAAGAGGCACTTTGTACTCTTGGACGGGGTTGAGAAGAGACCCACAGAGATGATTAAAGGCTGGAGAACAGACTAAGGGAAGGGAAAAACTCGAAGGGAAAGCTAAAGGCAATTGAGTAATCGACGTCAAGCATGTGAAGGGCTGTTATTACCGAGAAGGGTGATGAGCACATCATGTCCATATCCTCTAAGGGGAGAGCAACAGGAAATGAGGTAAGACGTTGCAGAGAAGACTTGGGTTAGACCAAGAGGAACTTTTCCCAACTGTCTGGAATGTTCTGTGTGTAATACTATCTAATGCAGGGATGAAATTATACAGTTTTAAGGGACAGTCTCCTGATGGCACATAGATTTTTGGCACCCAGGTCACACATGCCCCGACAAAGTCCTTCCAACTCTAAAATTTTGAAGTATCTCAGAGGAACTGAACTCAACTGTCACTTCTTTTCACTAAACATTGACAAGCCCCTTCTCCAGGCCAGCCGATTTTTTAGGTACAATCACAATGACTAAGGCATAGTTTATTCTAATCGTGGAAAAAGATGATTATCAAACATCCTTTACATGACTCTCAGGCATCAGCCCTCAACATTCGGTCTGTCACACACACACGCGCCACATACACAGTACACAGCAGCCATCAAAGCTACTTTCATTTCCTCTGCTTAGCACCTGTCCCCTGCTGCTCTAACCTGCAAGCCTTTGCATATGTTATTTCTTCTACCTATATAGTCATTCCCACTTCCTTAAGAAACCCCTTATTGTCTTTAAAGTCATAGCTCAGGTGTTTCCTCCTCCAAGCTGCCATTTGTTCAAAGCTACTACTCCTTTCACCTGCACTCTAGATTACGACACTGTTTCATGATCCCTGACTGTAAGCATTAAACAACTGACCCAAAGCAATGTTAATAAATGAGAATTTACTGGGTGCATACCTATACCAGGGGCTTCACAACAGGTGGAGGAGCAGGCTTGGAAGTGCCCAAGAACCAAGAGAGTTAAAGGCCAGAAGCAGAGGGCACATTCGCCTTGTAGCCAAAAGAATCAGAGCAACTATTCCCTCCATCCTAGTGTCAAAGTCCTAGAAGAGTATCTAATTGGCCAAACCTGGGTCCCCTGACTAGACTGACCAGCTTGAAGCTGCACTAGGGTGGGAAGGAAGGTTCGTTCCCTTCAAGTTTCCCTGGTGGGAATTAGTCATAGAAATTATCCTCTCACTAACACTTATGCAATGGAGGAAAGGCAGTTCTTCTCAAAAGAAACTGGAATCCAGTGGAAGAAAAAATTCATGCTAGACAGCTCTCTCACACTCACCTCATGGTGGTGCGATCCTTTGTTTTCCTATCTGTGTTCCTAGCACATCTGTGCGGAGCTCCCTGAGGGCAGGAATTGTCTATTTCATCCCTATCTCATACACTGGCAGGTACTGAGTCAGTGATCAATAACCTCTTACAGACCAGACTCCTAATCAATATTTGTTCACGATGCCTGAAGAACAAGTCAGTATTCATCCCTGTGCCTGCCAACTCCAAGCTCCGTGCTTTTCTGCTGTATCAGAACGTGAGCAGGACTAGTGTGGTCAGCGTAAGCCCAGTCATCAGTTTCTTAACCTAAGAAGCACATGGTTGGTTTTGTTAATAAATTGAGATAGCGACAGTAAGCTTGGTTATGGCTGGCAAAAAAAAAGTCTCAATATTCACAGAATTGAAGTCCATGAAGTGCAATGCATTTGTTAAACACCCATGTCTCTTTGAGTCAAACTAGGACATCCATAAAACTTCTCAGACAATGCTACACATACGTAGACTTTGACTTTTCCATAGTTAATGGGGAGTATAGGAAAATAAAATAATAAGAAAAATAATACCATAGGGTTAGAAATAAACTCTAAGTATAACGAAGAACTCTAATAAAACAGTACAGGTGTGTTTCCATGGTTATCATAAGGCAGGTAAGTGTAACTGGCTTGGCAAATCCATTTCACTACCACCAGTGTTCACTGACAGTGTGTAGGGCCATTCAAGCCTGTGACTTTGCATGGTTTGTTTAATCCAACTTCCATTTCATTCTGAATCATACTTGGCCCTGTACTGAGTATTGCTTTCCTTGAGATGAATAAATGCACACCTTGTTCAAAAGAAATAAGAGAGTTTTGGGGAATTCATTGGCAAGATTTCAAAAGTTCAGGATTTAGATCTTATAGATGACTAAGAGGTAAGTTGATCTTTCCTTGGAGATGTATTATCATGGACATCGAGAATAATAGTCAGGTACTGGGCCATGAATTAACAATGCATTTTGGCCTTATGTGATATTTATTGCCTTAGGTATTAAGTCATCAAAGTTATATCAAAAAAAAGAAAAAAGAAATTAGCTTTTGACTCCAAACTTACATATCTATATAGAATTTGCTCAGGAATCAGACTTTGGGTCCTTTTTCAATAAATATTATATATAAAGCTTGCATGTTATCCACATTTTCTATATCACTAAAAAATACAAGTTATATAACAAGAGTTCTGCATATTCAATTGGCTGGATTACATTAGGTGTCTAGGGAAATAATGTTTGCTAATACTCAGCAGAAAAATATTAGTAAGAGTGTTACAGAGTCCTCTTTTGAAATGCTTGTTAATCCAGACACATTTTAAATTCAAATTTAAGATCAAACTAGTATATGGTAGTAATTTGTACAATTCCACCATGATTGCCCCCATTCCATCCCATAGAATTCCACTTAAAAATCATTAAAAAGGCAGGAGAGTTAGGATTCATTGGTCCAAATCTGGATTGACAGGATAGCTGCCCTCTGGATATGAAGGACTTGAAAGAAACTATCAACTACCCTGAAAGTATTTTGAAACTGCTTTTGCTGATGGGAATCTATGATGGGGGACTAGTTTGGCAACCCGGAATTGTTTTTACTGCAGCTGTGGATTACCTGCGGTTTCAATGGACTACTGTGCAAACTTTGTTTATTTTATCTCTTCTTCCTGTTGGAGAAACAGCTGGAGAACAGACATCCTGCTGTTAGGAACCTGGGGCCTCAGAATATTAACAGGAAGCCACATCAGCATCTTCATTACTTCACCTGTGGCATAAGTGGGAGAAAGAATGGAGCCCGTCAGGAGGGATTGATTTAAAACAGAATGAAACAGTTTGTGGACCATATGTCTGAACATCGAAGTAACTGCCACTGGCCTAATAAATTGGCTTCCTTCATACAGAGTTCAACCAGAGGGAAGAGAGAAAGTCAGTTTCCTATAGAAAGGCATAAAAGCAGGCCTCAGTAGCCTGTGGCAATAAATGGAATAAAATATTTGACTCAGTAGAGCAAGAAGTTGTATCACATAATTTATATCAGTTGCTTTTAGCTTTTAACGAAAGATGTGGGAGTAGATGGTAGAACTATGTGGAGGGAGAGGAGGAAGCTAATAGCCTTACAAGATACTTTCATGTGTTTTCCATCTTGTATAATTACTCATCCTATGGCAAGAGGGATACGACATAAGCATCATTCCGAATATCTTCCCTGTTTTCCTTGTGCAGAGAGGAGGAAAAGTGAGTATAAAATATCAGCCTCCCTGTTCTCCAAATGAAGAAACAGGGCAGAGGAGTTATACGATCTAAAACCCTTTATGTAACATTTATGTCAGAATGGGTCAGAAATTCCTGGAAGTGGTATTCTGTAGTACAGATCCACCTTCTCCTCTGCAGATTGAGAATCTGGAAAAAACACTTCCGCTTTAAATATAAAAATGTGCTACTGAACAGAAGTTCAAAAGAGGGAATAATATAATCTTAACACTCACTGTTGCGTGCACACTGATACCCTCATTCCACTGTTCCTAGTAAACACTTGTATACCTATGGTGCATTTAATTCCTTAGAGTCTTGTATACAGTCAGTATAACCTTGCTAAAATGCACTCCAGAAAGAGAATGCAGCAGCATAAATATGGACAACAGTCCTCAGAACAAGGAGTCTAGAAATTCATCATACCATGTAATCACTGTGCATCCATGAATCAGATCCAGGCATAAATCCTGTTATCCCACTTTTTTTTTTTTTTCCATCAACTTGGGTTAGTGCTGTGTGTTCCTGAACATTAGGAATTCCTTCATTTTCCCAAGGAGAAGGTTGAAAACTTTTCCTACTTACTGGCATTATATAAACTTTCGAGAATATAGGTGAAATAATCAAATGTCTACTTATAATATTTTATTCATTGAGTCAGATAGATACTTCAAATCACAGAAACATCGATTCAGAAATAGTTTTGTCACTCTCACACTTCATGAAACAGTTTTCTTCAAATTCTTAGTATGCAGCATTGGCATTAGTGTCAACTGACGTCACTTTCACGGTCCCTTATCTTCACTCCCCGGATGGGTTGTTCGATGCTGTCATCAGAAATTTTATCCCAAACCATAATTACCCATTCACGTAACATTAAAACAATTGCTTTGTTCATTCTTCTTGTAGGTGAACATTTGTGCCATTGTGTTCATTTCATGTAATAACTGATATTTTGCTTTTCAAAGGCTTCTTTTTAAGGGCTGTTTATGATGACATCCAATCTCTGCAATTGTGAAGTCATGACTCCTCCCACCCATCACAAGAATAATGAATAAATCTCTCTTGAAATCCTTTGCCTCCTTCTTTAGGGATTCTGCAGGTGACTTCTATAAGCTTTGGAGACCAGAATGCTCTGAGATCACCTCAGGCTTATGTGGCTTTAGAAGTTGAAGAAGTACCACATAATTTGAGAGACTTTATAAAGATTGAACTAACAGCGATCCCCTCCTTTCGCGGTGTGGGGTGGGGGGGTAGGTTTGGAAACTATCTCATCTTATATTTTAGCACATACATTATTTAATCTCCCTAAGCGTGTTTTGTCCGTGGTAGAACAGAGACAATAATACTTGTACTTTGCTTGCTGAACAGTGGTGCGGATGCAATAAGGCATCTCAATGACACCTAGCACAGCACTGTGCTCTAGGAAGCAATGGGCATTTTCCATTGCTACCGCCCCAGTCTGGGGTTTCACAAATAAAATAAAAAAATGCAAAACTTAGAGTTATGTCCAGAAGAACCCCACGGAGCTCCCTGATGATGCAGGGGAGGACAGGTGGAAGGAACTGGGATTCGTATTCCAAGGGAAGAAAAAAGAGTAACGTAACAAACAAAATTCTGAAACAGAAAGGACTCAAGCAAAGAAAAATAAGTATTTCTGGTCTTCTTTCCTACTCAGTAAGATGGTCCTGGTATGCATCCAAATTACAGCATAAAGGACTTATTTCATACCAAAGGAAGAACTTCTATCCAGGGAAGTTTGTGAAGGCAATTAAACCACTTTCTGCTAGAGGCTGTGAGGGACATTAAAAACCAGAGATCGCCTTGGTATAGTTCTGTCTCAAGGCAGTGTTACTGAAGGAATGACATTTCAAGGTCCCAATTAGTCCTATGTTTCGTCACCAAGATGAGCTGCTCTGTGAAAGTAAAGTGTAAGAATGTAACACCAGTAGTGGAGCATGTAAGCCAGGGCAGGGGTGGAGAATAAAGAGATGGAATTATTTGCTGAATATCTTGGGTATTAAGCAAATTTATTTTTTATTGTTTCTAATCAAGGGATTTCTTTCCTTCCCTAGACTACCCCACTGCTGTCAGAAAAAGCATAAACCTTAGAACTTCAAAGATCTGAGCTCAAGTCCCAGCTTTTCTTCTTACTATAACTTTGAACGAGCTTCTGAAACCCCTCAATAGTATGTTCTATCGTCTGCAAACAGTGCTTAAAAACATAAATGTTACAGGGCTATAGCGGGGATTCGGTGAAATATTTATGAGATGGCTAAGAATAATATATGGTACACCATGGAAACTTCAAATGTTGTTGATTCTTTCCTCCCTCCAATTAGGCTTCTGAATATACTCCAGTTTTCAAATGCTGAAAGTATTACAAAGCATTGTCTGCTGAGACCCTTACAACTGGAGGACACTCACCCCTCATACATAACAAAGCCACATCATGTCCTGGTTTAGTTTTAGGTCACAGATTCCTCAAAGATGGAACTGGACAGAGATGAACAAACTTCTGCTGAGTCTGTGGAGTTGTCACAAAGTTTCCCATTCAGCAGTTGTGCTGAGAATGGTTCTGCTGTGTGGACATAGTCTTGAACGGAACCTCATTCTTGATCACAGGGCTTCCTTAAAGTTGCTGCAAATGTCTCCACAGCCTTCTTTTCATCCAGGTAAGAATGGTTTGGAATGGTTTTAAACACTCTAGCAAGGCATATTAATTAGAACAAGGCTTAGCTGACTAACAAAAGTACCCACAATACAGTAACTTAAATCAGAATTACTTCTTTTGCACAGAGCAGTTCAGAGGGAAGCGGTGCAAGGTTGGTAGGTCAGCTTTGCCATCCGCAGGCATGGCTTCCATCTCTGTGTCCTAGGGAACTCCCTCGCAATGAGAAGAGCAGATCAGGGAGCACACCACATACTTTTCGAGGTGCACAACCTATAAGTCACACATACTTCAGATCACAACTCATTGGCCAAAATTTAGTCACATGGCCACACCAGCTACAAGGGAGCCTGGGAGCCTCAGGCCAGGAAGCCATGTGCGAGTAAAAGCTCAGGAAGAGATGGATAATGAATATGGGGGCAGGGTCCACTGGTAATGTGTGCTTCATAAAATTAAGGAGGGAAAGTTGTCTGGATGGTTTAACTCTTTAGTAAAAGACCATCTCGATTTTGGAAAGTACAGACAATATGCCTTTTAACCTGAAACATGATGTGGTAATTATGGATAAAATGCAATGAATAAAGACCCTAGCAACATAAATTGAGGCAGTAAGTACAAACCTTCCTGTTTATATAACAGAAACTTGAGTCATCGAGTCTTACTGAGGCCAAACTACATCTGGGAAAATCTGAATATGCTGACCCAGAAAAGAGTTGGAGGAGAACTGTGTTGGCACAATGACAGCACTTAGTCTCAATCTTTTAAAACTTCAAAAGTTATGGGGAGGGCCCCCTGAACATGCCTGAGCTAGCCTGGAGAACTCCAAAAGAAGAAAAGAGCCCCACTCTGACACAGAGTTTATGGTTTATGAAACACCAGGTCAGATGAAGTGACAATGCCTCTATTTGACTGTGAGAAAATATCTCTTCAGCCAAAGACTAGTAGTAAATTCCTATTTGTACTTAAGAATGGGTTTACCAGATGCTGTTTTGCAAAGTCTCATGGAAATTTTTTCCAATCTACTTGAGGGATGTTAGCATGCTGCTTTATTTCATTGTCTGAGCTTCACGTTTACTTTACTCAAGCAGAAAATCCAGAATAATTTATCATCACGTGCTTGTTCATTAACTTAAAAGAGTTTGTCCTAATCTCACAAATGTTTTTAACAATTGGTTCTTTTCTGTAACGACTCCTCTGGGAAGAACCTCCACACATTGCAGGGAAGAGATTTTTCCAAATTTTTTCTAACAAGAACAAGAGAATATACAGAGGTTTTTAGCTCTTTCAAGAATTAGAAAAACCACCAAAGCACAAGCAAACCAGAGGTCAGTTCCAATCACTTGTTAAAAATCAATAAAACTAAGAGGAAGTATGTCCCTTGAACTGCTTGACAAAGGTATTAGAAACATTTGCTATGAAATTAAACAATCACTACCAGTTTTTGGCTATTCTTAGGCAAAAAATAAATAAATAAATAAATAAATAAATAAATAAATAAATAAATAATTTTATGATGGAGAAAATCCCAGACTAAAAAGCCAAAAACTCAATTTGGGTCCCAGATCAGCCAATACCTAACTGTGGATTCAAGCAAATCTCATTTGTCTTTAGACTTCAAATTTTTCATTTGTAAAATCAGGAAGTTGAAACACATTTCTAAGGTCTTTTCTAATTTTAATAGTCCATAAGCTTATGAAACTGCTAGTTACTGAATTTTTAAAAAATTCCAACATCACAAAAGTCACAGAATCATTAATTCTTTTCTGATTTCACGCACAAATTTAGTGAATGATAATTTCCCCCAACAATTAGGGGGAAATCCACATGCAGAAGATATCTTGTAAAGTTAAAATCTGTAAAGAAAGAACGAAACTGTCTTCTAAAGAGCTCTCTGGGCTTTAGAAATGGATGTGTCACGTTATTGATTCTTTGTTCCAAAGGGGTATTTGAATAAGGTCTGTTCCTTCCAAAGTAGGATTATTTGTGATTCATATCCTGCTGCCAGTAAAATGTTTATAGCAGGTGATCTCCCCCATTAATGTTAATTTCAAAGGATTAAAGCTAATTATGGTATTGGTCTTGATTACACTCATGCTAACTTAAATTTGCCCTAGAATGACATTACAGTGAACTCCTGACTCCAGTCTCGTCCCCTCTAGCAACAATCCATCCATCCTCCACATAAGCACCAGCGCTCTGTTTAAAGCACGGGTGATAGCACTGTGGCAACACCGCAAGCTCCATTGCCAGCTGTACAAGCTATGCCATGCTATTTCACTCCTCCATGGCTTTGCAAGTGCTGCATCCAATATCTACAGTGTCAGTCCCAGGGTGGCTTTGTGGTTATAAGGAAATATTAGTGCTAATTCTCAAAAGACCTCTCCTCTAGGCAGATGCAGTCCCAGAGGCCAAATCCTGGGAAATTTTGTGCAAAGAAAAAGGTGCCACCTTCTTTGAGGGGAAGCAGACCTGCCTCAGAGTATGTGCTAGAGTTCAGGGCAAAAACTACACAGATGTACCAAGTGGTCAGGACTTCTATTTCCCTTTCCCCTCGTTGTCTGCCTTGCAAATCCTGATCGTCTTTAAGAATTTACTAAAATCTCACCTTCTCTGGGAAACTTTCAGTGTCTTCACCTCGTACACCATGACAGAAGTTTTTTCCTCCATGAGCCCACAGGACCCCATGACTTTCTCTACTGCACCCCATTCTGTGGTCACTGGATCCCCTTAATCTCATCCTATTAGGACTATTGGTATGTTTGTTGTTTTTCCCCAATAAACTATAATCTTCTTATGGGTAAAAGAGTCATAGCCATCCCTACCTGGATTAAGTAGGACAGGTCTATTCACTTTAAATACTTAGTAAGTGCCTGTTTAAAAGAAAGTTTGTCTTGTTGGTGTTAAAGCAGTTACAGCATTTAAAATCCATACAACCAACCAGCCTAAGAGTAGCATCAAATGTTGACTCATGTTCCAAATGTATCTATTATACACAACCTTCATTTTCCTTCTCAAAGAAAGATAATAGATTAATAGTTTATATCATTTCTTTTTGAATTGGGCTGAAAGTTTCATTTTCTGTTAAAAATTGTAGCAGTACAACATGTGAAATAATTTTCAAATGTTGTTTTGTATTCTCCCTCTGTAAACTTCCCTGCCTCCACACCTTCAAAACGCTCATTTTTATTCCCCAAAATGTAAATTCAGCGAAATTTTAAAATGAAGAACTGATCCTTATTGACTAAGAAAAATTTAGTCCTTTACACAGGAATGGAAGTTCCCCATTTGCAGAGATTAGCAAATCATCTGCTATCATTTCATAAGGACCAAGGCATACACCGAGTATGGTAGGTAGCGAGGCTTAATGCAGGGTTTCTCAACCATGGCACCAGTGACACTTTGGCTAGATAATTCCTTCTTTCAGTGTTCATCCTGAGCATTGCAGGCTGTTTAACAGCATCTCTGGCCTCTACTCACGTGATGCCTGTGGCAGCCTCCAAGTTGTAACAACCAAAAATTTCCCTAGACATTGCCAAATGCCCTCTGGGGTGAGTGGGAGCAAAACTGTCTCTAACTGAGACCCACTGGCCTTAATATACTGAGGTTTTAGAGCCAGTCATGCAAGTAGCAAGTACCAGTTCCATCACTTAGGAGTCACATGACTTTAAGCAAGTTACTTAATTCCTCCAAGCTTTAATTTCTTCATGTGTAAAATGCTGCCAGTAAGACCCATTTTCACAGTACTTGTGAAGATTAAATGGGGAAAAGCATATGATATACTTAGCATAGTACCTGGTATATTGCAAGCTCTTGATAGCTAATATTTATTATTGTTAGTTATTGCTATACATTAAGTATCGATTTTGCTTAAATTAAAATACCACAAAATATGCCCTAATATATCCCTTAAATACAATTTGATTTTTAGAGTTCAGAACCAATTCAGTCTCTTACTGCTCCTTAGTGGCTTCAATCACTGTGAACATCAATCACTACTGTTCTGTTAAACAGAGCCTGTAAAAGATTCAGGCACTAGAATTAAGAAGCAGCAAACCTTTCAGTTACAGAAGAGACTCTGCTTGTCCTCCAATATCTATTCTCACTTCTTCCCCAATAATAAGAATTTCAAAAATTTAGAGATTTCCAGTCAAGATGAGAAAGTGCTGTGCTCACCTCCTGTCAGGACCACATCAATTACAACTAAACTACAAAACAACGATCATTGAGAATCACCTGAAATCTATCTGAACTGAAGCCCTAAACTACAAATACACAGAAGAAACCACTTTGAGACTGGTAGGAGGGTCAGAGATGTGGACTGGGCTGGTCCCACACCCGAGTGTGACTGTCGTGCAGGGGTGTGTCGTGCGGGACAGCCTGCGGGGTCTCAGCTCCTGCTCCCCACATAAGAATGCAGGACATGATGAGGCCAAAAAGGAACACCCACGGAGCCATAGGTAGGGGAGTCATACTACTATATTCTCGCTGGAGGCTGGCTTCACACGACATGCTACCTGCTGTCTGCTTTTCTGCCAACCAACCAACTCCACTCTCCAGCGCAGCCACAACAGTTATATCAGTGGCCAATGGCTCACTGGCTACAGCTGATGGTCAACTAGCCACAGCTGATAGCCATCCAATCACAGTTGATGGCCATTTACTACCTGAGCCAGCACCTTTCCACGTGAGGCTGAGAGCCTGGAAACTGCACTCCTGGCTCTGTCCCCACAGTTGTCATGCGGGGTCTCTGGTCCCGCTCCCCACATAAGAATGCAGGACATGGTGAGGCCAAAAAGGAACACCCACGGAGCCATAGATAGGGGAGTCATACCACTATATTCTCGCGGGTGACTGGGTTGGAGACAGGATCCACACAATCCGCAACCCTCACTCCACTGCTCTGCAATCTGCTTGCTAGCTCAGCCACCATCTTCTTGCTAACCCCATTTTCTGCTAGCGTAGCCACAGCAGTTATATTAGTGGACAATGGCTCTATGGTTACAGCTGACGGCCAGCTAGCCACAGCTGATGGCCATCCAATCACAGTTGATGGCTATTTACTACCTGAGCCAGCACCTTTCCACATGAGGCCGAGAGCCTGGAAACTGCACTCCTGGCTCTGTCCCCACACTCCACCCCTACAGGGTCTCGCCTCACAATCTATGCAACAAGCATCTTCCACGAGGGGCCCTGGGCTAGGAGCCTGAGGGAAATGCAATATCCTGGACACAGCCAGGCTCTCTGGACACAGCCAGGGTTTCTCAGGGCACCACCAGTCCTCTGGGCACAGTCAGATTTCCCAGGCTTCTTAGGGCACCACCAGTCTCCCCAGGCACAGCCAGGGCCTCTCAGGGCACTGCCACTCTGTCTGGGCCTCTCAGGGCACCGCCACTCTCTCCGGGGCTCTCAGAGTATCGTGCTGGAACAACAACTAACAGTCAAGGTGCTTACATATTCTCGATGGCGGCCGGTCAAGACTCAAAAGCAAACATTCTCCAGTTCTACTACATGGTGGTACGTTCCCAAGCAAACAGTCAAGCGGTCCATTAAATTAGGGGTGGAGCCCATTCCCCATAGTCCACAGTCATTCGCCAGGGCTGTACGTTAGCCTCACAATGTGTGCCCTCTCCGCAGGGCGAGGGCTCCAAGTCCTCCCCAACCTGCGGGTGAAGGCCTCAGCAAGCACTTCCCAGCCCACAGGGCCTCCACGACCTTCGCTTTCTCTGGCCTATGCTGGTTGGGGAACCGTCCACATCTTCCCACCCCTCTACGGGGGTCCAGCTCTCCTGCAGCTGCTCCTCCTGGTCTTCTTGAGACTGAGTGTTCATATGCACAAACTGCTCCACCGCCCTTTGGTGAGCTTTGGCCAGCACCGTACCCTGCTCGCTGCGCCATGTGTCATGCTGGGGACCCTGCTTGCTCCGCCATTTGTCATGCAGGGCAGCCTGCGGGGCCTCTGGTCCCACTCCCCACATAAGAATGCAGGACATGGTAAGGCCAAAAAGGAACACCCATGGAGCCATAGATAGGGGATTCATACAACTGTAGTCTCACAGGTGGTTGGGTTGGAGACACAGGAAGCAGGATCCACACGATCTGCAACCCTCAATCCACCGATCTGCAATCCACTTGCTAGCTCATCCACCATTGTCATGCGGGGGACCCTGTGGGGTCTCTGGTCCCGCTCCCCACACAAGAACGCAGGACATGGTGAGGCCAAAAAGGAACACCCACGGAGCCATAGGTAGGGGAGTCATACCACTATATTCTCTCTGGAGGCACTATACTCTCACTGGAGGCTGGATCCACACTGTCCGCAAACTGCCATCCACACTTGCCAGCCCAGCCGCCATCTTCTTGCTAGCCCCCATTCTTCTTCCTCTTCTCTGCTAGCCTAGCCACAGCAGTTATATTAGTGGCCAATGGCTCACTGGTTACAGCTAATGGCCAACTAGCCACAGCTGATGGCCATGCAATCACAGTTGATGGCCATTTACTACCTGAGCCAGCACCTGTCTATGTGAGGCCGAGAGCCTGGAAACTACTTTCTGGGGCTCTGCCCCCACACTCCACCCCTACAGGCTCTTACCTCACAATCTACGCGACAAGCATCTTCCGCGAGGGGCCCTGTGCGAGGAGCCTGGCGGTGAATGCAATATCCTGGACACAGCCAGGCTCTCTGGGCACAGCCAGGGTTTCTCAGGGCACCACCAGTACTTCTGGGCATGGCCAGACTTCCTGGGCTTCTTAGGGTACCACTAGTTTCCCCGGGCACAGCCAGGGTTTCTCAGGGCACCACCAGTACTTCTGGGCACAGCCAGACTTCCTGGACTTCTTAGGGTACCACCTGTCTTCCCGGACACAGCCAGGGTTTCTCAGGGCACCACCAGTACTTCTGGGCACAGCCAGACTTCCTGGGCTTCTTAGGGTACCACTAGTTTCCCCGGGCACAGCTAGGGTTTCTCAGGGCACTGCCACTCTCTCTGGGAACAGCCCGACTTCCTGGGCACAGCCAGGGCATCTTCAGGGCACAGCCAGACTTCCTGGACTCAGCCAGGGCTCTCAGGGCACTGCCATTCTCTGTGGGCACAGCCACACTTCCTGGACACAGCCAGGGCCTCTCAGGGCACTGCCACTCTCTCTGGGCCTCTCGGGGTACCCTGCTGGAACAGTAGCGACTCACAATCAAGGTGCTTACATATTCTCAATGGTGGCCAGTCAAGACACAAAAGCAAATATCCCCCAGTTCCACTATATGGTGGCATGTTCCCAAACAAACAGTCAAGCTGTCCATTAAATTAGGGATGGAAGGCAATTCCCCATAGTCCATAGTCATTCGCCAGGGCTGTCCTGGGGGTGAGGGATGACCTTGACCTCACCCTCATCTCCCACGGAGGACTCAGCAAGCGTTTCCTCCTGGGACTACAAGTCCTGCATCCGGGCTGCCTGAGCAGGAACTTCCCTGGCCCACAGGGCTGCAACGACCTTCGCTTTCTCTGGCCTGTGCTGGTTGGGGAACTGTCCACATCTTTCCACTTCTCCACAGGGCTCCATCTCTCCAGCAGCTGCATGGCTTTTCCTGTGCTGGTGGGAGAACCATCCACGTCCTCTCACCCCTCCACGGGGGTCCAGCTCTCCGGCAGCTGCTCTTCCTGGTCTTCTAGAGACAGTGTTCATACACACAAACTGCTCCACCGTCCTTTGGAGAGCTTTGGCTAGCACCATACCCTGCTTACGAAGCTGAGCTTTTATACATGTAAACTGCTCCAGTACATTCCGGAGAGTTTCAGCCGATACCATACCCTGCTCGCTGCGCCATTTGTCGTGCAGGGCGGCCTGTGCGGGGGACCCTGTGGGGTCTCTGGTCCCGCTCCCCACACAAGAACGCAGGACATGGTGAGGCCAAAAAGGAACACCCACGGAGCCATAGGTAGGGGAGTCATACCACTATATTCTCTCTGGCGGCACTATACTCTCACTGGAGGCTGGATCCACACTGTCCGCAAACTGCCATCCACGCTTCCCAGCCCAGCCGCCATCTCCTTGCTAGCCCCCATTTTTCTGCTAGCGTAGCCACAGCAGTTATATTAGTGGCCAATGGCTCACTGGTTACAGCTGATGGCCAACTAGCCACAGCTGATGGCCATGCAATCACAGTTGATGGCCATTTACTACCTGAGCCAGCACCTGTCTATGTGAGGCCGAGAGCCTGGAAACTACTTTCTGGGGCTCTGCCCCCACAACCATCTTCTCACTAACCCCATTTTCTGCTAGCGTAGCCACAGCAGGTATATTAGTGGACAATGGCTCACTGGTTACAGCTGATGGCCAGCTGGCCACAGCTGATGGTGATGGCCATCCAATCACAGTTGATGACCATTTACTACCTGAGCCAGCACCTTTCCACATGAGGCCGAGAGCCTGGAAATTGTAGTCCTGGCTCTGTCCCCACAGTGACCATTAAAAATTAGGAGTAATATCTCAGCTGCAGAAGACCCCCATGAGGAATGAGAGGTTCCAGCTCCTCTCAGCCCAGGGTTTCAGTGCCATGGAGAGGAGTCTCCATAATTTCTGGCTGTGAAAGCCAGCAGAGATTATGGCTAAGTGAGACAAAGGACTGATACACTCCCAGATGTTCCTCCTAAAAGGACTGCACACAGACTTACTTGCTGATGGACTCACTTGCTCTGAGCTTCAGCATCAGGGCAGCAGCTCAAAAGATCCCAGGGACATACAAGAAGGAACTGAGTTGTCTGGATTCAGGTTAAGGGCTGGAGAAGAAGCTTTTGCCCTGATAGAGGAGCTGGTGGAAGTTATCGTTCCTTTGTTGAGCCATCCCCATCCCCCCCCCCCCCCCCCCCCCGCATGCAGACACAGACAAACACAATATCTGAGTCTCTACCAAACTGGCTATCACCTTTCACCTGTCCTGCCCAGGTGATTCTTTGAGACCATGTCCCACCCAACTTTCATGCACACCAATTCCAGTGGCTTTTCTATGTAAATGGCCTGCCTTGGCTCATACTGTGGACTTTTCTAAAATCTCTCAAAAGTTCACAAAACCCAAACAAACAGCATCTGGCTTCTGTGTGTCCTGTACCTCTGGCTCAGCACTCCTAATCCTAGCATTAACAACAGCCAGCCTCTGTTCACAACTTTACCTCTCAAGGAAACTCCAAGCACAGCATGGGTCATGGTCATCTGTGGATTGCTTTGTGGCTTAAGCCAGGTGACCTTGGGCAAGGCACAGACTGAGGAGGCCTGCAGCAGGTCCCCTCCCAGAAAACCCCAAGGCTGGCAGGCCCAGTGGCCAGCTTCAGATTGGGTTGGAGTACCACTTGAATACCTCTGGGGATGACACACCCAAGGGACATACTGGGCAGGCACCAGAACCCTGCTAAAGCAAATTTTGCTTTATAGGGTAAGCCCCTGCACAACAGCTCCTAAACTGTAGCAAGTTATCACAACTAATCAGCCTGAGGGCCAATCCCTCCCACTAACATGCAAACAGCAATCAAGTCTCAACTACAACACACAACACACACAAGGGACACCCCTGGAGCACCCGGCTCTGGTGACAAGGGAGACTGCACCACTGGGTCCCACAGGACACCTATATAAGGCCACTCTACTAAGACCAGGAAGCATAGTAGCCCTACATAGAAACAAGCACAGGGAGACAGTCAAAATGGGGAGACAAAGAAACATGTCCCAAATAAAAGAACAGAAAAAAGCTCCAGAAAAAGAACTAAACAAAACAGATACAAGTAATCTATCAGATGCAGAGGTCCAAACAATGGTTATAAGGATGCTCAGTGATCTCAGGGCAACTTCAACAAAGGGATGGGAAACATAAAAATAGAGATAGAAAATATAAAAAAGAACCAGTCAGAAAAGACTACAATAACTGAAATGAAGAATACATTAGAGGGAATCAACAGATTAGATTAAGCAGAGGACTGAATCAGCAATTTAGAAGACAAGGTAGCAGAAAATAACCAATCAGAAAAGCAAAAGGAAAAAAGAAGCCAAAAAAAAAAAAAAAAAAATGATGAGAGTTTAAAGGGACAACATAAAGCATACCAACATTTGCATCATAGCGCTACCAGAAGGAAAAGAGAGACAGAAAGGAATTGAAAACCTATTTGAAGAAATAATGATGAAAAACTTCCCTAACCTGGCCAAGGAAATAGATATACAAGCTCAGGAAGCACAGAGCGTCCCAAACAAGATGAACCCACAACAAGACACACCATAATTAAAATGCCAAAGGTTAAAGACAAAGAAAGGATCTTAACAGCAGCAAGAGAAAAGCATTAGGTTACCTACAAAGGAGCTCACATAAGATTATCAGATGATTTCTCAACAGAAACTTTGCAGGCCTTAAGGGATTGGCAGGAAATATTCAAAGTGATGAAAAGAAGGGCCCACAACCAAGATTACTCTACCCAGCAAAATTATCATTTAGAATCAAAGGACAGATAAAGAGCTTCCCAGACAAGGAAAAGCAAATAGAGTTCCTCACAACCAAACCAGTATTACAAGGACTGTTAGAGAGACTTCTTTAGGACAAAAAAAAAGAGTGAAAGAGTTAAAAAATATGAATAATAAAATGGCAATAACTACATATCTATCAATAATTACTTTAAATGTAAATGGATTAAATTCTCCAATCAAAAGACATAGGGTGGCTGAATGGATAAGAAAACAAGACCCTTATATATGCTGCCTACAAGAAACTCACTTCAGATCAAAAGACACTCAGACTGAAAGTACAGGATGGGAAAAAGATATTTCATGAAAATGGAAATGAAGAAAAAAAACTGGGGTAGCAATACTTACACTGGACAAAATAAACTTTAAAACAAAGGCTATAACAAGAGACAAAGAAGAACTCACTAATCCCATTTCTGGGTATTTATTTGAAGAAACCAAAATGCTACTTCAAAGGGACATGTGCGTCCATCCATACGTTCATTGCAGCATTGTTTACAATGGCCAAGATGTGGAGGCAGCCTGGGTGTCCGTCAATCAGAATGGATAAAGAGGTGGTACATATACACAGTGGAATATTGCTCGGCCATGGAATGGAATGGGTTACTGCCATCTGTGGCAGCATGGATGGACCCGGAGGGTATTGTGCTAAATGGAGTATGTCAGACAGAGAAAGGCAGATGTAATGTGATTTCGCTTATATGTGGAATCTAAAGAAAAGAAACAAACAACAACAAAAAAAAAACAGAAACAAACTCATACATACAGAGAACATTTTGATGGTTGCCAGATGGAAGGGGGATTGGAAATGGGTTAAAATGGGGAAGGGATTAAGAAGTACAAATTGGTAGTAACAAAACAGTCATGCAGATGTAAAGTAAAGCATAGGGAATACAGTCAATAATATGATAATAACTACATATGTATATAGCGAGCTGAGTACTAAACTAGTTAGGGCGATAATATCTTAAATTATATAAATGTTTAACCACTATGCTGTACATCTGAAATTAATATAAAATAATATTGAATGTCAACTGTGATTGAAAATTATTAAAAGGGGAGAAAAGGTGAAGGGGAATAAGAGGTCCAAATTTCCAGGTATAAAACAAATAAGTCATGGGAATGTAATGTACAGCATGGGAAATATAGTCAATAATTTTGTGATAGCGTGGTACTGTGTCAGACGGTTGCTGGACTTATCATGGTGATCACTTCTTTAGGTATATAAATATTGACTAACTAGTGTGTACCCCTAAAACTAACATAATATTATATGTTAGCTATATTTTAATAAAAATCTATTTTAAATATTTTAGCAACCCCAAATATGGTCATATTTCCCAGACTCCCTCCCAGGTAGGAGAGGTCATGTGACAAAGTTCTAGTCAATAGATTACAAGCAGAACTTGTAGGTACAACTTCTGAGATGTGTCTTTAGAGGAAGAGGTACTGTTCCTTCTTTTTTACTCATCCTGCTGCTTGGTATATGGATTCAATGGCTGGAGCACCAGTTAAGACCATGTCAATAAAAACGATAATGAAGTGGAAAGTTGGAAGTAGCTTGTGTCCCAGATATCTATAGTATGGCCCTGCCACATCAGTTCTAATCTGCCTACATCTCAACTTTAAAGAGAAAGAGAAATAAAACTTCTATCTTGTTCAAGCCACTGTCATTTTGAATCTCTGTTAATCATAGCCAAACATAATGTTTAACAGTGGCTTAAAAGTGTGATACTAAGTCACAAGCACATAGACACTGGAGGTCAGCAAGCTGGCATCCCATATTATGATATGGCTCAAAATTTGATAAAACTGTCTCTTACAATACCCAGTCAACCAAATCTGTCGCTCTAGGACACATGGCTGAAATTCAAAATGTTGGTTCTTGTCCCTTTTAGTAAAGAATCATGAAAGAGATTAACTCCAGCTAAAACTAACCAGTTACGGAAATGGGAATGAATGCAGCTCTGCCTATGGTTTGCAATCAAAGTTATTGGCAAGCCTATTAAATTTGGAGCCTTTGAAGAATGAAAAAGCTAACTGCTTCTGTGCCCAAACTGAACCCCCTTTAAAGGAAATTGTAGATTTAGCAGAAGATAAATCCTATTTTCAGCCTTCATTATATGAGAGGTTTCTGCCTGATAATGGCAGCCAGCCTAGCAGAAAAGATCATACTTAAGTAGAATTAAGTTGCCTTCCCAGCCTCGCCCATTGTCTACCTAATCAGGGGGGATAGTGTGATAGGCTGAATTGTGTTCCCCCAGATTCATATGTTGAAGTCCTATCCCTAGTACCTCAGAATGTGACTGAATTTGGAGATAGTCTTTAACGAGGTAACTAAGTTAAAATAAAGTGTTTAGGGTGGGCCTTAATCCAATATGACTAGTGTCATTACAAGAACAAGAGATTAGGGTACAGACACACACAGAGGAAAGGCCCTGTGAAGACACAGGGAGGAGACAGACACCTACAATCCAGAAAGAGAGGCCTCAGAAGAAATCAACCCAGGTGACACCTTGATCTTGGACTTCCAGCCTCCAGCACTGTGAGCAAATACATTTCTGTTGTTGGAGTCACCCCATCTGTGGTACTTTGTTACAGCTGCCCTGGAAGGCAGAGTGGTAAGCAGACAAGCAGTCAATAAGTAAAAGACCGAGTCATTATTTTAAAAAACCATATGTAAATGAGTCCTTTGGCTTTACTTACTCAAAAGGGTACTGACCAGAAACACATAAACCAGACACTTACTAATTTTGCGAGAGAATTGTATTGCCAAAGAAACCACAAGTCTGGCCTAACAAAGCTTGTGACCATTCAAGCCCTAAAGCCACCCCTGAAACCTAAATCCTCCACCAGCAGGAAGCAGGCTGAGAAAGCGGGCTAACTGTCCAAGGTCTGCTTCACATGTGGTTAAAGAGGATAGTGAAGAGGAAAACTCCTCCCCGAGAGTCAGAACCAAGAGCTGCCAGAAGTGCTAAGCAAGAGACTTCTCCTTACTTCTTCCTGGTTCTGTTCCAACTGGATGTGATAACTATTACAGCTTAACGATTGAGAGTATGTGCATTCTCTCCTCTTCCAAATAGGACTTTTTGCTGCAGTTATTATATTAACACTCCACTGAAGCATATTAGGTAAGATGACGCCAGAAAATTATGGGTCTAAATGCAACTCTATTCTGACTGCGTAAAAGGAATGAACCCACATCACCAAGAGATCCTGAAACTTGAGCTTATTGCAATAACTGGACGGGACTTGGACTTGAGTCCCTCGGGAGAGGAAGTGAGTGTATTCTAAGTGTGCGAAGGAGATACTCATAACTATTTTGGTTTCCACCTGGACAGACCATGGTAGAGATTGTTGGATATCTCTAAATTTGTTTTCCACTTCTGCTTCATTATGAGAAGTCCAAAATTTCAGCTGTGTCCATGGCTACCCAAAGTAAAGACATTCCTCAGTTTCCTTTGCAACTACATATCGTTGTGTGATTAAGTTCTGACCAATGGGACGTCAGCTGACATAGTATGTGTAACTTCTGAGATGTGTCCTTACAGTCACGGAATGTTTCCTTCCCTATTTCTCTGCCTTGTTGCATAGAACTTGAATGTGAGTACTAGAGCTCCATCCATGTGGATGAAGGTCACAGACCTAGTTCACCAACCTTGGTGAGATGGACAGTTGGGAACAGCCTGTGTCCCAGGTGACTGAGAAGCCGTCATTTCAGCTTCTACTTTTATATCAGAGAAAAACAAACATATATCTTGTTTAAGCCAGTGATATTTTTGAGTCCCTATTATTCCCAACAAAACCTAAATCCCAATGATAGACCGATCTTACATGTTTCTTTTTATCTAATAAATAATAAGAGTAAGAATGAAGGCAGAAAACTATCATATGATTTGTAATTTTCATTCCTCTGACTTCTTGAGAAAATGTGTCACTTAAATTCTGCCCACGTGTATAGCAAATGAGCCTGAGAATAACAAAGGAGACAGAGTAGGAAGTTGAATCAAAATGGAAGTGTCATGCAGGAGACCCTGCTCGCTGCACCATGTGTCTTGCAGGGTGCCATGTGGAGTCTCTAGTCCCGCTCCCCACATAAGAACACAGGACATGGTGAGGCCAAAAAGGAAAACCCACGGAACCACAGATACGGCAGTCATACCACTATAGTCTCACTGGAGGCTGGAGTCACCCGACGTGTGGCCTGCTGTCCGCTTTTCTGCCAACCGACCAACTCCCCTCGACTCGACTCTCGCAGTCGTGGCAGTTATATCAGTGGCCAATTGGCTAACCAGCTACAGCTGATGGCCAGCTAGCCACAGCCGACGGCCATCTACTACCCGAGCCAGCATCCCTCCACGTGAGGCCGAGAGCCTGGAAACTGCTCTCCGGGGCTTTGTTCCCACAGGAAGAGATGTTACAGAGGCTGGGTGAGTGATTTAGAAGCAGACTAGTGTGACTCAGGCCCCTGGATGCTGTCCTCACAGTGAATCAAAAGGAAAGATGATGAAAAAGATGGAAAAGAAATTCAGATATGCATCCTGAAATGGGCTGTGCTAATTTTCCCAATTACCAAGGTCCATCTTTATCCATAAATGATTTCAAAGTGAAATTATGACTTTCATAAATTTTAATTTGGTTCTGAGATAAAGGAAAGGGAAATGGCATCTTGTTTGAAAAGTTCTCTTTCATGCACACATGCTCACTCAAGAGGGCTGTGGTTCTCGCCCACACAAATCCCACTTCTATTAATGAGAACTCTGTTGATGAAGCTCCAGCCATCATATTCCGTCTTTAGTGATCCCACTAGCCTGCACAATGCTCAGAAACTGTCCAGGGGATACCTCCGTGATTGTTACAGAAAATAACATGTGCCCTCGTCCATAATAGACTTTCATAATCATTACATAGACTCATTAGCCAAAGCACTTGGGGAGACATATTGTTTAAGCCCAGCAATTTCATAATAGTAACCACATAAATCAGTGACTGTTAGGGCATGAAGTTTTGGCTGAGGAAAGAGAAGCATAAACTCTTTTTAGAAGAAATTACCTGAATTTAATCAGAAGTCATTGCAATGACCCAGATGAACATACTTCTTATTCTAGCTTGGTGCATTAACCACATGACTTTTTGCCCCTAGCAAGGCAGGTTACAGCCTAATTTAAATCCCTTACTCATTATAATTCTCTGCTAAGTGAGGTAAAGAGCACGTGGTCTCAGTCACCTGCTAAACATATGACATGGGGTGTAAATTCATTTATTTGAACCTTAATATTAACAGACTTTCTTGAATTTAAATAATCTGATACCAAGTTACGACTTCAATCCAAAACTAGACGTGCCCTGGAGAGTTGAGATACCATTCTAAAGACAAAGAAGGCTTCTAACCTGCTCACAATTAGCCATTGGGCTACTAGGGGCTGTTTAATTGGGACTGCCACTCTCAATTAAGTAGCAACAAGTGAGTAGAAGAGTGAGTAAACAAAATTGGGTACACATGTTACCAATTATTTCCATTAGGGATTATAATAAAATTGCATGCTTTGCTTTGATTTTTCTTTCCTCTCTAGCTCCAAGTTATATAAATTAAGGAAGTCAGGGGAACAGAGTTTTAAAATAACTCTTTTCCTTCCAAATGTAGAAGAATCAATACATCAAAGCTCCTACAGTTCTTCAGCTATATTCCAGCCTGATCTCAGCCTTAGCTCTGCAGTGGAGCTGGTCAGAGTCCTACCTGAGGTCCTTAAAAATGACCAGGTGATGCTCTTTGTGATTCAAACATAAGGGTACTTCCTCTTTTCTTCATGGAGCAATAACAGATCATTTAGCCAAGAGACAAAACTCCCTTCTTGTTCACTAAAAAGCACAATTCTGTTTCTCTGTTGTAATTCACTCGATTTCTGATTGGTAGTATTTTCTTGGGGAGATGGAAGGAGAAAGAAAGGAAAGGCACAATGGTGATGCTGAGAGGATCTTTGGGTCAATTCTGAATGTGGAGCTGGTTAAGATAGCCAATCCCTAGCATTGCACTGTAAATTTGAATTTCCTGGACCTGACAACTTTAACATTTATATTTAAATGTGTTGTAATGCAGGGACTCAGCTCCAGCTCCCCGGCACAAGAACGCAGGACATGGTGAGGCCAAAAAGGAACACCAATGGAGCCATAGATAGGGGAGTCATACCACTATATTCTCGCTGGCTGCTGGGTTGGAGACACAGGAAGCAGGAGCCACTTGATCCGCAATCTACAATCTGCTTGCTAACCACACTTGCTAGCTGCAATCCGCCATCCGCTTCTCTGCCAACCAACCAATCCCACTTGCTAGCTGCAATCCGTGCTTCTCTGCCAACGAACAACAACCAAACCCCAGCATAGCCACGGCAGTTATATTAGTGGCTAATGGCTAACCGGTGACAGCTGATGGCCACCCAGCCACAGCACATGGCCATCTGATTACAGCTGATGGCCATCTAATAACCGAACCAGCACCTTTCCACATGAGGCTGAGAGCCTGGAAACTGCTCTCTGGGACTCTGTCCCACATGTGTGTTTTGAAATATGCATATTTAAGTGTACATACACATTTAAATGTAGATTTTTTTTAATTTGGGGTTGTACCAAGCACTTGATGTAAATTGAGCATGAATGAAAGGTAGACTTTAAAGAAAATGTGTACCCGAGCATGACTAAATTATCATTAAATATTAACCCTGTTTCATATTTTCATTTGTATTTAAAAAGAACTATAAGAATCCAAGTATATTTGGAAATTGACATTTTGCCCCTATAAATACCATCCAGCTCTTTCTAGATTCCGTTGAAGCAATTGTCTTCCTGTGGTGTGTTTCTGGTGGTTTCACAGATTACGAGACACTAAGGGAATTGTATGACTTTCACAGAACATGGAGATCCCATAATGTGCAGCTGATCCAAAAGTTAAATAACTGTCCATGACTGGCCTTTCTTCTACTTACTAAGAGTGTGAGAATTGGACTCTTCCAATCATGGGCAGGGTCACATCAAAAACTCATGCTTTTTTCAAAAACAGAGATGATCATGTAGATCCCCAGTCCACAAACTTTTTCTGTAAGGGCCGGAGAGTAAATATTAATATTTTAGCCTTTGCAGACCATAAGGTCACGGTTACAACTACTCAACCCTGCCTTTGTAATGAAGGCAGCCATAGACAATATGTAAACTATTCAGTACGGCTGTATTCTCATACAACTTTATTTACAAAACTAGGCTGCAAGCCATAGTTGGCCTTTAGGGTCTATAGGTTGCTAATCTCTGTTTTAGCTCTAAAATATCAGATTCTCGGCAATTAGGCAATTATTTTTAATCTTCTACCTCATCACCCCTGAAAATAATCAAAGAGACTTTGATGTTGAGGAGCAAAAGTTCAGACTTGAAGGGAAAGATCTAAATCATTTAGTGGTCTTGATAAAAATATAGATTCACATGCCCTCCCCGAAATTTTTATTTAGTAAATCTTATGTGGATCCCAGAAATGTGAATTTCTTTAAAGGTCCCCCAGTTGATTCTGATTCAAAGTCAGATTTGTGATTTCTTGGTCTATAATAATGACTCCAGCTTTTCAAATAACTTTCTAACATTAGTAGTATCACCTACTATATTAGTCAGGGCAATTAATGGTAGCTGCTACAATAGCAAACCCCAAATCTCGGTGGTTTAATCCAGTGAAAATGTATTTCTGTCTCATATTACTCTCTTCTACCTTATAGCTATGCCATCTGGAAATCTTGGAAAAAAGAAATGGAGGAGGCAAGCCATCTTAGATATCTTAATACGAACACGACACACATGGCTCTCTGCTAATGTTTCACTGGTCAAAACTATTCATGTGGCTCCAGCCTAACTGCAAGGCAGGCTGGGGAAAGGAAAAGAGTACATTCATATTCAGCAAGCTTTAACCTGCCATATTTTTATCTGACTCATCATCTGTAATTCTGGGATACCACCTGCCTCCTCCAGACCACATAGAAAGAACAGATGCTCAAAAAGTGCTTGGCCATCAATTAAACTCTGAGCAACTCTGGAACAGACAGGTTAACATCATAAACTATTTCACCTAGCTTTTTGAAAAGGTTAGATTCTTGAAATTCTGGAATATAGCTGATTTTTATAAATCAAATTAGGTTTGGGATTTTTTATTATTATTATTAGTTAGAATTTTATTATGTGAAACTAGGGCTATTGCGATCTCTGGCTTCTGAATTGCATACACACAGAGAGGTGTCATGGCAAAAGAAAACAGCAATTAGCAGATTCATAAACTGTCCTCATGTTTGCATTACAAAGGTTGGATGTTGGTTTAAGTAACATTGTGTCTATCCATGATAGTCTGTGTTAGAAGATTAAGAAGAGATGTAGAGATAGTCAACTGCAGTCAGTTGCCAGAGCAGCTGATTCCCAGTTCTCAAAGGTGGGGGGAAATATCTAAATAGGAGGCATTTGCTTGAGTATTTAGAGACATGGATATCAGTTCAAAAGTTATAGCCCTATTAAAAAAATAAAAATAAAAGAGGTCTCCCCCATTAAAAAGAAAAAGATAAATAAATGTCATAGGTCTTTAAGCTCTTAAGAGAGAAAATAGGGATTTCTACTAAAGTAATACAGATTTCAGCTAGATGTTTGAAAAAGTCCCTAAATATTTAGGAAGGCTTGTGTCATTCCCACATACAAACTGAGACAGCATGTGAAACTATTGACTGAGGAAAGTTTAGGGTTTGGGAGGAAGAACAAATGAAATATTTATGAAAATCACAATTCCTTTTGCCAATAATGACTTATGGTTTATAATTATCCACACACATGGTCTGCTTATTCAAAGTAAAAGGAAATGATAATCAATAGAAGGAACTGTCCTTCAGTGCACAGCCCTTACTCAGTATCAACTGTGATCTTATGTATTGCACAGAATGGTTTTCTTTAACAGACCTGTAGTGAACACTAAATAGAGTTTCCATTAAAGACCTGCCTCTTAACCTTTCATTGTGGGACCTGTCTCTGAAGCCCTCGTTTATTGACCTGATAATTCCCTCACTGCAGCTTATCTCTCAGTTAATACAGCAGTCTCAGGCTTTCTGAAAAACTAGTTATTTTGGAGACAGCACAAAGCTTTTCCTCAGAGCCAACGTGATGGTAGTTGGCTGTTTCAACGTCACCCAGGGATCTTGGCTTATGTACAACCATAGATATGACAAAGTTATCTATAGTTATTTCAACTATTGGATTCATTATCTAAACCCTGCAAACTCCGTAACTGTACACACACACACACACACACACACACACACACACACACACACTCTCTCACACAAGAGAAAACACCTGGAAAATAAACTTCCTTTTTAAATATAACGGAGTTATCTCTGATCCATTCATCAGCAAACTATATGTTCCTAGTAATTGTGATAGCACCACGGCTTATAGCCAATGGCTCCCTCAGAATCTTCAATCCAACACCTTTTAAAAAAAATAAAACAAGATTTCCAAAGTATTAAGCTGGGAAATATATCCTTATTCAAATGGGAAGAGTGGCATTTGGGGGGGGGGGGGGAGGGTTGTACCTTCTTTAGAATACTTACTTACCTGTAGACTCTGTACCTCACAATTACAGAAAGCTTATATATAAGGTTCATTTCCAGTAGGTAATAGGTCAGTAACCCTTCCATAGATAAGGATTTGAAACCGTGAGCAATTATCTAATAGAAGTGTTTAAATTAGATTGCTAATTAAGAATGATTTCATATGCCCAAATCAGGACTTTATCATTCACATATCACAAAGCCTAGAATAGGTACTCCATAATTATATAACTTAGAGATTTAAGTTGTTGATTTCAGTATATTATAAACAAATGCCCTTTACCCTGACTTCAAGATCAATAGATTCTGAGATTTTACTACTTACTTGAGATCATTTGGTTCATAAGTAACAGATATTTAGAGCAGACGTGATCTTGAGGGATTATCTAAAAACAACTTTACTTTATAAATGAAGAAAAGAACTTGTGAAAACAACAAAATCCAGGCCAGACTTCTCTAGCTTGATTCTATCTGTGTCTGCTCCCACGTCCTGCATTTTGTAGCTGCACGTCAGTACCAGAGAGGGTGTTTTTACATGCATCTTTTGGGAAACTGGTAACTACAATAGAAAGACCTTTGAATCATGAGCATTCGTAAGCACTCTTAAAGGAAGCAGGATTGGTGGCTTCAGAATAACCCAGCTGCTACCCGCAAATAATGAGTGACAACTTTTTGCTCATCTGTTGAAATTTAGTTGCTTTAAAAACAACAAACATTTTCCACTTGTCCCTAAGTCATTCTTGTTCACAGTGACAAATGACTCATCGAGAAATGACTTTTGACAGCTTCCAATTGCCTGGTAGGTTTTTATAACTGCCTTCTACTGGGTCAAGGAGCAGCCATGTGTAATCCTTTGGGGCCATTATGGGTATAAACTCTGTGGCAACTGTACTTGCTACATCATTCATTCAGTTGGTTCAAGTCTGATGCCAGGGAGACCAAAGTTAACATGCTCACAATCAGGATGCCTCATCACAAGCAGCAAAGGAAAATACCTGCCCTTGGCTCCAAGGAGAAGCAAGATGAAGATGTGTAGCTGGATGGGAACAAACCGCTACTGCTACTACAGCACAATCCCAAAAGCATGACCTACTGACAAGACCCCCGCCCCCGCACTTTCATTTCTATATACAAAAGTATGCTTATATATTTCTACAGGATTGTATAAAAATAGAATCCTTTGAGTCACAAGATTTTGGAGCTTTAATGCATTAGTCCACAGGTGAGGAAAGAGATCCAGGAAGACAAAAGTATTTATTCAAGATCACACAACTGGTTACCAGTAGAACTCACACGAAAACCCATTTCTCCTGACACCTATTCTAGTGTTCTTTTAATTACACTTAGAGTTCACAATAACTTTAATACTTCTGACAGGTTTGTGTGTTGAAATGATCTTGTACGAGGGCAACCTTTAGATTCCTAATTGTATTCTAATCTAATTCTAGTCTATTCCTGAAAATCCTCTTCGATTTAAAAAGCACTATTATGGCTTATTGCTATAACTTCTCCTCTTTTTCTCTTCATTAAAAAACTAGTCTAAAACAAAGTGAAAATTTTATTACCATTCCCAGTTGTCAATAAGGCCTGAACTAAAATAAAAATTGTTTTGTCAGGAAAAATATAAGAGAAATATTTTTAATTTTTTATAATATTTTAAAGTTGATCTCATAATGATTCCCTTTTGAAATACTGCTTATGCTCTCACTTTGAAAATTAACATGAGGTCTTTTTAAGGAAAAAGAAGGACACGAATTTAAGATTAACCTTGAGTTAAAAGGAAAAGCAGAGATAAGATGGACTTATCAGGATCCCTGAAGAAAATTGTTCTCTTCCCAAAAATCTCATCAGTTAAAATAAAGCAAAAGTACAGGTTGTTAGAGTCAGAAACAATCAAAGCATTCCTTCTATATCAATGGAACAGAAATTTTCACCCATTGATAAGGATAGCCTGTTTGGATAGAAGGTCAAAGAAGTCCTTTTTAAGTTTCTTAGAACTTCTGTTAATACTTCTCTCTCTCCATTTCCAGAAAGTAGGTGATTAACACCGTGGTGCTAAAGAAAAATATCCTATTGAGTCACAAAGCTAAGAATGTCTGCAGTCACTGTCCTAATACCGGTTTTTTCTAGAGACGTATATTGTGCTGATTCACAGCTTCCCACACACACAGAGGGGATGAGGAGAAAGGAGTTTCCTCCTCTTTTAATTAACTCTAAAATGCAAGAAACCAAAAAAGAAAAAAATTATATGGTCACTTCAGAGCAGTTGAACTCTTCATATTTACAGAAATTAACATTCTCCCACTAAAATACATTTTACAATGAGTCATTTTCGGATGGGGGAAGACAGCATTGTAGAGAGAAAAGAATACTCCCTCTGGTTTTATATTTTTAAAAAGCACAAAAACAAATGCAAACTAAATTGTGCAATTAAAGGTTGTCACAGTGGATGAGCCAAATTTACAGATTATGAACCAAAGACTTGAATGGCACTCGCAAGGAGACACAGCTGTCATGAACATTCAGACACACAGGCTAGTTACATGAATTCTATGCTCTTTCCTTTACAAGCAGCAATTTTTCTCAAGGATAAGGGAAGGGAAACTAACATTAATGTAGGTCTTACTACGTGCTCGGCCAGAGGCGTTCACATACCGGGATGTCTTTAAACCTCAATGTAAGCCTGTTGTGTACATTTCTCTCCACTGAAACTCGCAGACTGGGAAAGGAGAACCAACATATTCTAACTACATCTTGTCTGATGGGTTTTTTTAATTATTATTATCATTCAACAAATACTAATTAATTGATTGATTAAGTTCATCTGGTGTTAGGAGAATTAAAAACATTCTGGGTTTGCTTAAAACTAAAATGACAAATCTAATACACACGACTCGAAGAGATGAGGTCTAAGGGAAGTATAAAACACCAATTTCAGTTCACCAGCTACCTCCTCAAGGATTATTCATCACGCAAAGAATATTTAAACATGAACTAGTTCAGAATCCATACTTGTGTGTGAAATCATCCAGTGGTATGCACTGTGCATTAGAGCAAACACTAGTAATATGTAGCAATTTAATTTAAACTTAAATTAGTTAAAAGTCAATAAAAGTTACAATTCAGTCCTTTAGTCACAGTAGCTACACATCAACTGCTCCATAGCTACGTGTGGCAAGTGGCTACTCTATGGGACAGCACAGATACAGAATACTCCATCATCGCAGAAGGTTCTATTGTTGGATTCTAAACATTCTAAATTAGGAAAGGAATTTCATATATAATCTCATTTCAGAGTTTTTTTGAAAAATACTACTATACATTGGCATAGCACTTCATGATTTTTCCAAAGACTGGAAAAGATTGTGTCTGATCCGTGCCAGAATTACTCCCGTACTATGGTAAAGGAACGTGAAATCTAGGGAAGTTAAGTAACTGGCGAGGTCATGTATTAGTACCCGAGAGCAGAGAGGAGAATCCCAGTCTGCTAGTCTAGCGTGTTCAGGAAATAGTGCAAAAGTGCAAACTCAGAAGGCAAATGTGGCTTTGACCCCCAGCTGTAATACATACTAGTTGAGGGACACGAAACAAGTCTTTGACTTTTCTGGGTTTCAGTTTCCTCATCCAATAAACTGGGATGATGATGATGATGACAACTTTATAGAAAGTAGCATCAATCACCAGATGGTTACTTGGTATTCTACCTGATGTGACAACAGTCCTCCTTCTAAACATAGGGCAGGATTTTTCTTTTTTGTTATTGTTAATCTTAATTTAAAATTTTTTTTCAATGTCATAGTCTACAAATAGACTCAACAGAAGTGGTTTATAATTTAGGCAGCTGATTTTGAGAACATTGACATTTACAACTGTTATATATACTCTATTCCCCAGCTGCTGTATTTGTGTTAACTTCAGAATTGTTGTCAAGATTAAATGGGAGTTTAAATAGCACATAAATCTGACTTGTAGATATTCAATAAATGCAAGTCTCCCCTTCCCCTTCATCCTCTACCCTAACTCCTTGTAAGGCTTCCTGGTCTATACCTGTGGCACCACACACTTAGGAAGCCTAGCTGTTATCCTGGATGGAAAAATGGCTCACCAACCTTATTTACAATTGGATATCCTAACATATTGTTTCAAAAAAATTCATATTACATATTATAGTAGAAATCAGTAGTAAAGTAAGATTAAATAGTCAGAAATTCATTTTACAGGAAACTTTAAGAATGCATCTGTTCCATAGTCAGACAATTATGTTCGCAAACTTTCCACCGTGCAAGTGCATTTACACGATGGAAAGTTTGCGAACTTAATTGTCTTTTTTCATATATTGATTACCCAGATAATGGAGAGGTAGATTTTAAAACATTTCTTCTATTTGGCTTAGAAAACCATCACAGGTTGACCCTAAAGTGGACTTACCTTACGAATTATCTTGGATTCACACCTAGGTCAATGGTTTATAATTTTATGTCAGCTCTGAATTCTTTAGGTAACTATTTTAATTCACTTTACATTTTCAAAAATGTATTTGTACTGTACTGCTCCTCCAAAGAGTCTTGAAACAAAGAAATGATGAGAGAGTAGTCAGTGTGAAGATGGTGGATGCTTTAAGCATCTCTGCTTGGCACTGTGACCAGCTGGCCTGAGACTAGGCTGACAGATGTGTCTTCAAATGCCTGCTGACAATCTGCCGTGGGTAGCTGACATTTGCCTCTATGGAGGCTCCACGTAGACATTTCACTGGAATCTGATACCTACTTAGGAAAGCCTGAACTAGGGCAGGTATTATCCCATTTTTCCACGTGAGAAACTTGAGAATCCAAGAGCTTACATGACACAGATAATTATAAAACCAGGACTAGAAGTCAAGTCGTTTGACTCCTTGTCTGATGTTTTGTTATTATTATTATTATCAAAACCATCAAATTAAGTGGAGTTCTCATTAAAATAGGTTTGAGTATACATAGCACCTGCAGTTCATCTATTATATTAAATCAAAACCAGTGCAGAGAATTGCTACATGGATCAAACCATAGACAGCCAGTCAATGGAGACCAGAGACATAGGGGTCAGACAAGAAACAAAAGGGTATCAAATTGGATGAAGTTGTCTGGCTCCATGCCTCCAGCTCTGTGATCACTTCTGTTTTCTTCAGCATTTTTATTAATTAATGGGAAGACATATAGGCAGAATGCATATTAAGTGTACAGATGGCACAAATTTGGAAGGAATGGTGGTGAACAAAATCAGCATTCAAAAAAATCTCAAAGAACAATAAGCAAAATCTAACAAAAATAGACTTTTAGTGAGAAAAATGTGAGACCCTGCTGTTATGAGCTGCATTGTGTGCCCCCAAAATTCATATGTTGAACCCTTAAAATCAATACATCAGAATGTGACTGGATTTGAAAACAGGGCCTATAAAGAGGTGATTAAGGTTATATGAGGCTACGGGATGGGCCCCTAATCCAGCCTGACTGGTGTCCTTATGAGAATATTAGAACACAGACAACCCACAGACTGAGGGGTGACCATGTGAAGATACAGCAAAAAGGTGGCCAGTCCATCTGCAAGCCAAGGAGAGAGGCCTCAGAAGAAACCACACCTGTCGACAACTTGATCTTGGACTTCTAGCCTCCAGAGCTGTGAGAAAATTAGTTTCTGTTTCAGTCACCCAGGCTGTGGCACTTTGCTATGGCAGCCCTGGCAGATGTATACACCTACATTTGGGCAAGAAACAAACAAAAGGACCTATTGAGAATAAGATAGACAATGTCTTGCTTAACAATGTATAGTGGCAGGGGCGAGAGGCTTCCATTAATAGTAAGCTCTAGGAACTATTCACAATAGCTAAGACATGGACACAACGAAATGCCCATCGGTAGATGACTAGATCAAGAAACTGTGGTACATTTATACAATGGACTATTACTCGGCCATAAAGAAGAATGAAACCTTAACCGTTGGCAACAATACGGATGGACCTAGAGAACATAGTACTAAGTGAAATAAGTCAAACAGAGAAAGACAAATACCGTATAACCTCACTTTTATGTGGAATCTGAAGAATATAATAAATGAACAAATTAATCAGAAACAGTCTCAGAGACATAGAGGAAAAACTGAGGGTTGCTACATGGGAGGGGGGTGGGGATGAGGAAGGAGGTGAGGAGATTAGAAAGCACAATTGCTGACCACAAGACTGCCAGGGGATACGAAAGACAGTTTGGGGAGTATAATCAATAATATTGTAAAGATTTTGTAGGGTATCTGATGGACACTTGTCTTATTAGGGAGACCACTTCATGAATGGTGTAGGTGCCTGACGACTGCACTGTACACCTGAAGCTGAATAATCATGAATATCAACTATAATTTATATATATGTTGTCACGGGATGAGGAGTAAAGCATAAGGAATAGAGACAGTGGAAATGTAATAGCTGTATGTGATGTCAGAGGGGTAGTAGACGGGGGGAGAGGGGTTATCACTTTGTGAGGGGTGTAAATGTCTAACTATTACATTGTTTGTACACCTGAAACTAATAATAGGAAAAAAATAGTAAGCTCTATGTAAGTCAACCATGCATTTGACTGACAAACAAACAAACAAACAAAGAAGTATAAAACAAGATGAATTAGTAGAGGTCTAATATTTGAGGCCACAAAGTCTCTTGTGTCAGACACAATGGTTTGTTCCAACCCTGTAATTTCCTAGTTGTGTGACCTGGGGCATGTCATCTCTCTTTGTCCTTGTGTCCCCATCTGTGAAATGGGAATAATGCCAACCTCACAGGACGGTTGAGAGGACCTCAAGGAATAATAAACATCAAGGGCTTAGCACAAAGCTAGGCATGGAGAAAAGAATAAATGAAAGTCACTGGTTTTTGTATTGGTATCATCCTTACCATCACCCTCGGAGGATGCGAGTGTGTCCCTGCTTGGGGACGATCAGATCACATCTGACTTTCAGTATTGGCTCTTCAAAACCGACTTATAAAAACATGAGGATGATAAAAATAACAGCAAGTACCATTTATTTGAGTGTCTGCTCTGAGTCAAATGTTGCATTTCACCTCTTTATTTTAATCTTCACTACTCCCCTTTCAATTATGTGTCATTATCAACATTTTACAAATGAAGAAACCAAAACTGAAATACATACAGCCAATAAGTGGTGGAGGCAGGATTCAAAGCTGGGTGTGACTGACTCCACAGGATTTTCTCTTCCCCTTCCTGTATGCTCAGAGCAAGGCAACTTGAAACAATATCTAGTGAGAAAAACGACATGGGGGTGGACATTCAGAACCCTCATGAAAACATAGCATTGTTTTTAAATATTGCAAAGTCTGTTGCTGAGAAGATGGATTAGGTTTTGTGTAATCAGCACTAAAACTAGGAGTGGAAGTTATGAGGGCAAGAGTACACCTCAACATAGAATTTTCTGGTAGAACAATCAAAAGATGGAATCGATTTCTTCAAGAACATCCACATAATTACTTGGCAGGAATGTCACAAAAGTTATATTCAAGTATCTGCCAAGTAGTTGTAATCATGACTTTGGGGTACCTCCCAGACCTTAAAAAAAAAAAAATCCATGAATCTATATCCATGCCTCAGGGGTGCATAGGCAATAGAAACACTGAGAGAGGCAGAGATAACAACTTGTAGTTACTGAGAGTCCAAGAAAACGTGGCCAGCAAGAGTCCAAGAAAACAAGGACTAAGATGTGGAAGCCCAGTCCCAGAAGAGATGGAGTGCCAGACAGAGAAAGAAGGATGACCACAACCTAAGAGAGCATGTCCCAGTGTCCCAGTTACTGAGCTACAAATCATGGGCAGAGGAAGGAAAGCAAGATCCTGTCTGAAGCAGGATGGTTCAGTGGCTCTGAGCAGTGAGGGGTGTAGATTCCAAATCCTGTCTCACCACCGACAGGCTGTGTGTCTTTGGCCCAGTTACAAGTGAATGTTTTTCACTAAATGTTGATTCACATTATTATTATTCCTCTGTGTAGATTTTGCCCCAGGATATGGGGCAGAGCCAAAGCGAATCATCATTTACCCTTTCTCAGATTATAGCAATACAGAAGTAAGGACTTCAGTAAACTAGGGATCCTTCTACTTTTAAGCTATTAGATTGGTGCAGAGGTATAATTGCAGTTTAAAAAGTTAAAATAGCCGCAATTACTTTTGCACCAACCTAATAGAAAATATGAAAAAAATTCTACTTCTGAGAACTGATACCTACTTATGGGAGTTTCTGAACTTAAGGAAGGACTAAACTTACATTGTGGTTAAAGTTTCCTGTCATGGTTCTTCCCTTATGTAAAATAGTTTATATGCATAGTTCAACTCAAAATGCATTCACAGTGGTTAAGCATGTGGGAACCACAACCCACATTTTCTGCATCCAAATTCCATTGAGATCACACTGGCTGGGTGATCGTGTTGATTTATTTAAGTTCTCTGGGCCTCAGTTCCCTCATCTGCATAATGGAGATGCTTATAGGACCCGCTTCAGAGAATCACTGCAAGGATTGTATAGCACGTCCAACAGTGCCTGCCTACATAGCAAGAGTTACCTATTATTACAATTGTGGTTAATTTCCAGGCATCGTGATAGTCATAAAAGACACAATGATATGTAAAGCAAAGTTTCTGATCTTGTAGGAGTTTCTGGGCTAGTGAAGAAGAAGATTCAAAAGCAGAATTCCAATAAAATGTGCCAAGTGCAACAAAGGCTTAACTACCACGGGATATGATGGGGGCAGAGAGAAGAGGTAGCTAATTTGCCTGGGAAGCCTTCTTGGAGAGTGGAACACCTGAACTACGTCTTCAAGGATGAGGAGATGGCAAAGTTCTGGTGGAATCTTTGGAAACTTTTAGCCAAAAATAGATTTTGCCCACAATGTTAGCAAATAAAATACATTCCAGATATTCTGATTTTGAAATCATCATAATAAGCCATCAGGTTAAGAGAATTTGATCATATCAGTTAAAACATGACAATTTTTTTTGTCTAATTTCTAGCTATCTATTACCCAATGATTTATGTGGATGGATTTCCGTTGAAAAGTATTGTCCAAGTAATTGAAAAAGAAGACAGATACTGAAGCTCACATCTTAGTGTACTTGAGGAAGGAAAGAATATACAAAAGAAGCTAGTTGGTAAGTGTATAGATATTAAATTACTAATGAAATGTGACCATGAGCATGCCAGTGAACTGGTTTCTCTTTAAGGGCAATATTCTTTCCCTCTTTGTAGTCCCAGTTCCTAATGCAGTACTTGGCAATAAATGTCTGATTAATTAACATATGAACAAATAGAGTTGAAAAAATGAAGGTGATAAATCATCTTTAAAATGAGCATTATAACAATTACCAAGTTTTCCTGAGCACTTATTATATGCCAGGCTCTATATTAAGACTGCATGTGGGTTGTCACAACTTAATCTTGTAGATTCAGTACTATTTTTATTCCCACTTTGCACATTTATTGACTGATTTAGTAAATATTTAGTGAAGGACTAATATTTCCAGGCACTGTTCCGGGAGGCGTGGCTAGAGCAGTGAACACAAGAGACAAAACACTTCCTTTTACAGAGGTTATATTCCAATAAGGGCGATAAATAGTAAATAATATAGTATAACACTACAATACAAGGTAAGGTAATGTAATTAACACAATACAACATAATATAATATGAGATCATATAATATCATGTCGCATTGTGTTTCTCAGGAAACAGACTGAGACTGTGGGGGAAGTGAAAGAAGCAGCACTGGGCAAAGGAAGAAGTTGGATTCTGTGATTCCGGACAAAAGAACTCCTCAGCTGACCCCACAGGGAGCTCTCCAGCTGGGATGCTTGAGTCTAAGCACCTGGGCCTTTCTCTCTCAGATAGATAGTCTTCAGATGCGGGCTGCCCTGGGAAGAGGCCATGACCTTGGGTGAGGTAGCTCTCTTTAGCCAAGCACAATTCCCACAGAGGGCTGACAGTTGGCAATGCTCCCAGCAGCTGACGAGACTCCTTCAGGTTTCATTACGATGCTCTTGATTCAGTGTCAATCTTGTCCACTAAAATGGAAGCTCCATGAGGGCAAGGGGCTGGTTTCGTCTCTCATGGTCCCAAGTGCCAAGAACAGAGCACCTGCACATGACAGGCACTCTATAGTGTTGATTAAGTTAATGAATTGATGGTAGTCAATTATTATATCATAAAATAGAAACCCAAACCAAAAGTTTCTAAAAGATGAAGTCAAGTTGGAATACAGTATATTTTTAAACAATTTGTATTTATTATTGGTAAAACATAATTTGAAAAGCATTCTTTTTAAAACCTTGGTTTAAAACTGAGATGAGGTGATTTGAAAATCTGTTTATATGTTCAGTCTATCTTAATACTTGACTGTAATGGCTATTCTTAGGGGCAGAATTGTGTCCCCAAAACTTCATAATTTAAAATCCCAAACCCTAATAATTCAGAATGTAAGCATATTTGGAGATAAGTTCTTTAAAGAAGTGGTTAAGTTAAACTGAGGTCTTTAGGTTGGGTCCTAATTTAATATGACTGGTGTCCTTATAAGAAGAGGAAATTTGAACAAAGACACGCGTACACACAGGAAAAGACTGTGAAGACTGAGGGAGAAAATATCCTTCTTCAAACCAAGAGAGTCCTCAGAAGAAACTAACCCTACAGACATCTTGATCTTCAACTTCTAGCCTCCAGAATTGTTAGGAAATACATTTCTATTGGTTAAGCCACCTGGGCTGTGGTACTTTGTTATGGCAGCCCCAGAACACTAATATAGCTGTCATAGCTGAAAAAAGGTACCCGCAAAGGCAGTACTTGTCCAATGTACAATATAAGTTTGTGGTGAGGACCATCATTAACAAAAGACAAAAGATAACGAAGGCTGGTGGGGATATGGAGAAAAGGCACCCCTTGCACACTGTCGGTGGGAATGTAAACTGGTACAGCCACTGTGGAAAACAGTATGGAAGTTCCTCAAGAAATTAAAAATAGAAATACCATATGACCCAGTGATCTTGTAACTGGTCCAAAATCTTTGTGCCCAACGCTTCGAAAGGCCAATACTCAGAACGTCAGAGTTTGGAGTAAGGAAAGGCTTATTGATCAAGAAGTCACGAACTGAGAAGATGAGAGACCTAAGCCTCAAATCCATGTTAAAGAAAGTGGAGCTCAGGCTTCTTTTATGTCAAGGAAAGGGGAAACGGGAGAGGCAAGAGGTGATTGACAACTGCAGACATCTGGGCGCCAACAGGGGTCCGAGGAAGATTTTGCTCGAGGTTCCTGCAAATATCTGATAAACAATCATTATTTTTGTACATACTTCTCTTATCTTCTTGGGAGAGGCAAGCGAATTCCTCTAATGATTAGCATGTCTGTATGCAAAACTAAGCAGAGGCTATTAGGCTGAAGGCAATAGGAACAAAGCAGGATTGAACAAGATGAAATCAGAAAGTCCAAGCATTTCACTCTGTTACAATCCCAATTCTGGGTGTACATCCAGAGGAAATGAAATAATTATCTCGAAGAGATGTTTGTACTTGGATGTTCATGGCAGCCTTATTCACACTAGCAGACATGGTAACAACCTAAAGTGTCTGTCAATGAATACTTGGATAAAGAAAATGTGAGAGAGATATATGCATATACACAGAGGGTGCCAAAAAAATGTATACACATTTTAAGAAAGGAAAAACCTATATTAAAATTACCCTGATGGTAATCATTTTGAGGCTCTCTTGTAATTGCAGAAGTTAAACGTGACTTTATTCATCTTTAGTTATCAGTATATATTGATTATTACAATTTTAATACAGTTTTTTCCTTTCTTAAAATGTGAATACATTTTTAGGCACCCTCTGTGTGTGTGTGTCTGTGTGTGTGTGTGTGTGTGTGTGTGTGTGTGTGTGTGTAGTGGAATATTATTCAGCCTTAAAAAAAAGGAAATCCTGTCATTTATGACAATATGGATCAACCTGGAGGGCATTAGGTTAAGTGAAAACAAGTCAGAAAGAAACACAAATACTGTATGGTAACAGTTTTATATGGAATTTTTTTTTTTTTTTAAGTTGAACTCATAGAAACAGAGAGTAGAAAATGGTTCTTGGTTGCCAGGGACTGAGGGGTAGAGGAAATGGGAAGAGGCTGGTACAAAGTTTCAAACTTTCAGTTATAAAATGAATAAGGTCTGAGGATCTAATGTATAACACGATGACTATCGTTGGTGACACTGTACTGTATAATTGAAATTTGCTAAGAGAGTAGAACTTAAAAGTTCTCACCAAAAACAAAAGTGGGGGAGTGTTAAATATGTGAGGTGATGGATACGTCAGTTAACTTGATGGGGGAGTCTTTTCACACTGTATACATATATCAAATCATTGTGTTGTACATTTTAAATATTTTACAATTTTATTTGTCAATTATATCTCAATAAAGCTGAAAAATCGTGGTTGTAAATCCACATTTCAATAGTATTCCTGATAAATGAGAAAAAGTTACCTCAATTTTTAGTAGATCTCATTTATTTCTTTCCCCTTGTATGTGGCTCATATTAAGAATAGGCAAAGAGCCACCTCTACCGTGTCATTGTTGGTCACTTGTGCTCTCATCAATATTTGGTAACCTGCAGTTTCTCTGCATGGGGCATTTTCAAGCGACTTGTCTATTTGGTGAGCATTCATGCAGTTAAAACAAGATAATACAATCTGAAATGCTACTTACTAGACCCTACTTTGAAATATTCTGAAAGCAAACAAAGGAATGTGGATAATACCCACCCCTGTCTCCACTTTGTGGAACTTGACTCCCCTCTCAGGAAAACGTGCACACTGTTCAAGATACAAGGCTATTCGACATACAGGCTGAGGAAGGGCGTCAGCACCAACCATTCCATACATGCTAGTAAGCTGAATGCCTTTCGTACATTTTTAGACAAAAATAAATAATAGTTCTCATTTTCTTCCCAGACCCCAGATAATGTCTTTAGCCAACTTCGGGGATGCATAAACCCCCACCATGGAGACCAGTATACTTGAGTAAACAAAGAGAGCAGCTGTTTTTTTAATTACTTCGCAGACAAAAGCCATCTCTGCCCTTGTTCTATTGTGTGTAGAATTATTGAGGCCCAGAGTGACCCGCCACTCTTTGAAATGCCTCTCAAACAACCGCCAGCCCTCCCACTCCTTATTCAAGGGCCTTCACTCTCCTGTCGGTTCTGCCACCTGATTGCCCTGAAGTGTGTCCCTCTCTAGAAGAGACAAATTGTGAAATCCCCCAGCATCCCCTAAAGAAAATCTAAGGTTGAGTGTTATTGTTTGGTATTGGAATATCTGAGTTCAACCCAGAAGATGCACAATTTGGGAGCAATATAATTGAATATCCTTTCACCAGCCTGCTCAGGTTCATTGTCTGTCACTCATCAAAGCCAATATCTTTGTAAAGAGCTTGAGGGACCACATCTTAATGTCACTGAGCAGATAACATATTAACTGTTAATTGACACAGCAAAATGCTCCAGGATTGTGTCCCTGTCTTTGTTAGGGGATGATGAGTGACTTACTCTTCACCAGTGCCATTTTTTAAATAGATTTCAGCGAGGTTATAATCTGAACTCCCCTTGCTCCTTAAGTGTTGGTTTTAGTCACATTGTCTCTGTTTTTGTGGCAAGATTAGTTTTATTAAATGATCCGAATATCTTTCAAAGTTTAAATTATTTTTAAACTAATTTTCCCTTGGGTTAATGGTATTTTTTTAAAAATTGTACCAACAAAATTTCCCTTAAGGGTATCATTTTGTCTTAGAATTTTAAAAAGGCGTATGATAAAAAAAAAAAATGCTGTGTCAATAAGTATAAACCATTTATATTTCTTCAAGTTGTTTCCATTCTTTATTAAAGTCCTTATATACATTCATATGTAATGTTATTTAATGTGCACATATACTACCTTGTTTTCAGCTTTTTCCAATTAAATATATATTTTTTTATGTAAACATCAGCTAACTAAACGAACTTAGACACCCTTCTGTTTGTTTCCCATTTTAAAAACAGAAAAAATAGTGTCTACCTTTCAAGACTGTTTTATGGATTAAATTATGCTAACATAGGTAAAATCATCTAACAAAATGAGGGGAGCATAGTTAAATCTGAGTTTAATGTGAATGTCTTGATAGAATCCATACTTGTAATTTTTATTAACAATGAATTCCTTCATATTATTTTGAGACAGTTTATTTAGCCAGTTCACTGTCAATGACTAAAGGTGAAATTGTTAAACACATTTAGTATATTCATAAATTGTATCACAGTTGCTTCTGAAAAGGATACAAAGTAACCAAAATTTCTCATTTTATTAATCTGTTAATAAAAACAGGAAAAAAACTTACATTTCCCACAAAGCTTTACCATTTTTAAATTTCTTCCATTCACTTATTTGAACCTATTGTAAACCTTGTAAGTTTGATAGTTGTTGTTGTTCACATTTTACCAATGAGAAAAACAATTGAGCTTCAGAGAGAAAAATAACTTTCCATGGTTTCAATTAAAGTCTTCACGTTTCATAAGCAACATTCTTTCCATCACAGCATATAGCCTAGACACATTGCTCACCAGAGAGAATTGAATTTTAGGGTTTTCTTATTGTTTATTTTTGTGAATTTAACAGATTTTCAAATATGCCATAACTTCTTTTAATTTGCATTTTGTTATTTGCAAACAAGGCTATATCATTTGCCCCATGTGAGCCTTCCAAATTGTTTATTATATAAACGGTCTCTTCACACTCTGAATAGACAGGAAATAGAATCTTTCACCATATCCTCCTTAGCCTGCATCGTTGGCTTTATCGTAAACAAAAATTATTTTGCATTCCTTGTAATGCTCAGTTACCTGACAATAGTATTCCAGTGAAATGAACTGATTGGAAAAGATCTTTTTCATAAACCTAAAGTATGCAATCAAAGTTATGGGAACTAGTGCAACTAGTAGCCTTTCCTGTACCCCAGATCATACAGGTGAGTGACTCTTGGGGTTTGGCTCCTAAGGTAGCAGAATGCTTCTGTCTGTACAGACCCAGCCAAAGTCCACCAAGTTAGTCCCATTTCTGCCTATTTCAGCACTGCTCTGGATACCCAAACAGGTCTCTCATGTTTGGGAGAGGGAATTTCCTGGCTTTGCAGCTGATCTCCACTGCCCCAGACTGCCTACACTCTCAGGGTTTGTCTGGGCCATCTGGTCTTTGAGATTGGGGAGGGACAGTCACTTCCCCAGGGCATTCATTCCATACTGTCTGTCTCAGGGAGGGAATTTTCTTTGTTGGTTGCCAACCTACAAGCCCTGCCAACTTCAGCATCAAAGCAGTAAGGCAATGTGATGTTCCCAAAGGGAAAAGAAGGTAAAACTGTATCAAGAAAATCTCTCTCTTTTAAACTCCTGACCTTATTATTAAACATTTGAGGGAACAAAAACTGTTGACAGTCTTAAGTATGTCAAGTACAATAAGCCAAAATTAATTCTCCAAGCTAAGTTTTGGCTGTCTAACTTAAATGATTTGGTCATTATCTTCTGGAAAGAACCAACATGACGGTAGAGTTTTATAAGTTCACTGAGGCCTGGAAAGAAAAAATGAATTGTTTTAGCAAGAGCAGCTAGCGCTGTATTTCTGCCCAGCATTGTAAATTTGCATTTCTGCCTAGCATTGTAAATTTCTAGCACAATAATGATAATAACAGTGACAAATTATTTCTTCCTTGATATTGGTGCATTACTGATATGCGTGCATTTACCGTGTGCTGATATGCATCTTCTTACCTGACTCTCATAGGAAGTGTCGGGAAATATTATGATTCCTCCCCACTTTTTTAAATGAAAAAACAGAGGTTCAGAATTTGCCCAAGGTCACAAACTGGGCAGATACAAGATTAGAAACCAATTATAGTATTACTCCTATGTTGGTATTGTATTAATACTTTATCTTCTACCTACCAATGTTGAAAAGGTTACATATGTGAGTAAATATGTGTCCTTAAATTTACAAAACCTCCATCATAGTAGTAGCTTACTTCTGTATAGGTAGTTTTCTTGCCAACTTCGCACTTTACTTTTGCTGTTCTCATTAGGCATTCTTTTTAACATTTTTTCATTTCACCAGGTCTATTAACACCATTTTGCAATGCCGATAGCACCACTTCTATTAGTTAAGTAAACAATTTACCTCTAAATCCAAGAGCACAGTCGTAATTGATGAATATGGTGTTATATGAGGCTCTTAGGTGGTTACTGCACACTAAGCAAACAGTCATCATTGCCGTTTGAAGTAAGCATGAATTATGAAGTATGAAAGTTCAAGGATCATTTTTCCCCTTTCACTGTCATAGCTCTGTTTTTAAAGTTTTTGCTATTTTGTTATTTACAGTGGCCGAGACATGGAAACAACCAGTGTCCTTTGATAGATGATTGGATAAAGAGGATGTGGTACATATATACACAATAGAATATTACTCGGACATAAGAAAAGATGAAATACTGCCATTTGTGACAACATGGATGGATCTTGAGATTATTATACTAAGTGCAATAAGTCTGAAACAGTCAAGAACCATATGACTTCATTCATACGTGGGATATAAAACTGAAAGCAACAAATGAACAAGACAAAAAAACCAAAACTCACAGACACAGGCGTGGTTACCAGAATGTAAGAGGAAGGGAGATGGTATTAATATAATAGAAGAGGGGAAAGGAGGTCAAATATATGGTGATGAAAGAACTGACTCCGGTGGTAAGCACACAATGTGATATATAGATGATGGATTACAGAACTGTACACATGAAACCTATATAATTTTACTAACCAATGTCACCCCAATAAATTTAATAAAATAAAAACAAACTAAAAGTTTTCTCTGTCTTACTTTAAATGTAGTGCTTTTAGCTGCGCTTTGCTGCTTTTTCCATTTCTATATGAAAACTTAAAGAAAATACAAAGCCATCTGAGTCTTCCCACCTTGAAAATCAGAATAATTATTGTTCCATCCTCTAGCATTCAAATTTTGTTCCTGTTTACGTTGGATGACTTTTCACTTAGAATTAAATGTATGCTGCTGAGTTCTTCCGCTCGCATGCTTCAGCAGGTGTGGTCAATTAAATCCCAGTGGCATGGAGGAGGTGTCACTTAAACTATTGCACTTCCTGGGGAACGGCAGGGTTGACGTCTAGTTCCTAAATATTGTTGGATCTCAATGGAGACAGCCTCAGTACAGAACACATGGGGTCAGACATGACCCCACCTCCATCTAATTCAGCAGCGAATTACTCTTTTAAGAAACTGCACTTTCATCAAAGGCCTCAGTCATTCCTGTTTGTCACAAGATTGTCTTTAATTTCTGTAAATGCCTTCATGCTAATATGCACCTGGATTTTAAAGTGGATACACCATTCAGAAAGGTCTATAGAAAATTACCTCTAACAAAATAAAATTGGAACACAAAGCAGATGCCTGGAAGATAACCATGAAAAAAAATGATGAGAGTCAAATGGTGAAAAGATATTTTGCAGTTATTTTAGGGGAGCGTTTGTTGGTGGTAATGGCATAGTGGTGGTCATGCAAAAGTGTCAGAATCAATTTTTTAAATATGATAAAGTAATGCAATACTTGTGATTCTTTGGGGGAAGTATTCCTTAAATCTGATCGTTGAAAGGGGTTTTCTTTTGGTGTTCAACGTCTATTTAAATGTGCCTGAGATGAACTAATTGTTAGGTTACATATAAAGGAAGAAGGGAAGTCATTTATATTGGAGGATTAAAAAATAATTTACAATAAAGCTACATTAACACAGATTTCCCTCTTTGATTATATGTAGACATTCATCCTGGAGACATTAGCTGTTAACAATTGCTAACAAATTTAAGTATAAATCAGGCTTCAGAGGGATGTTTCCGTACTTAACAGAGAAAACTGTGTTCTAGACTTTAGGGTATTTTTCATATTTACATTTACTTATATTTAATTTTATTTGTTACTTTTTACTTTTTGTTTTTATGCAGAAGAGTATTGCTTATTACAGTTGAGGACGCAATCCAACCACCACATTTTTTTTTTATTGGAGACTACTGGGGAACAGTGTGTTTCTCCAGGGCCCATCAGCTCCAAGTCATTGTCCTTCAGTCTAGTCTTGGAGAGTGCAGCTCAGCTCCAAGTCCAGATGCTGTTTTCAATCTTTAGTTGCAGGGGGTGCAGCCCACCATCCCCAGCAGGAATCGAACTGGCAACCTTGTTGCTGAGAGCTCCCACTCTAAGGAACTGAGCCATCCAGCTGCCCCAGGAACCACCACATTTTAACACTTTATCTCACATGTGTGGACTTTAAAGCAAAATCCACACATGTTAAAAATCACAGTCTCAATAAACCTTTACCCTGAAGTGTTTAAAGAAGGTATATTGTAATTGTACTTTGTTTTAAATGACAAGATATGAAAGAAGAATAAAACCAAAATAGGAGAAACATTACCTTTCTACATAATTAAAAAAAAAAAAAAAGGCAAATCCCTCAGCTCAATTACAATTGCATGTGCTCCCAACACTTAGGTTAAAAACCAGCCCAATTTAAAGGTCAAATGTGGACTGATTTTCCCAAGCAGTGATGAGCCTATGGAAGCCTTTTTGCTCCCTCATACCATGACTGAAACACAAAGGAAATGCCTCACTGTAGCTCATCTGAAAAAGGTCTTTCAGGAATAAACATTTGCAAGAAGCTAAACAAATCAGGCTTTCTGGAAAATCCTATTGCTTGCATTGGTCTTCCATCTGTTCCTCAGATAGGCCCAATATTTTCCCACACAGGCATTCACAAGCTCTATTCTTTCTTCCTAGGCGCCTCCTGGCCCCTTTGCTCAACCAACCAGGTCCTTCTCCTTCCTCAAGTGTAAGCATAACCTTTGTCCAGATGTCTTGCCACACAAACCAAAGTAAGTTCACAGTTAGTTTCTCCCATATCACGTTTTCTTCATAGCACTTGGCATATGTACATATCCAATATCTTGTTGAATTGGTAGACACACCACCATATTACATATCACAAAGGAAAAAAAGGGTGTTAATCAAGCTATGACACTTTTAATTTCAGAATGTGTCCTGATGTTGGATATATTAAATTACAGGGGGCAAACATGTGTGCCTTAGAATAGATGGCACACATCGAGGTCTGTATATGAATCTGTGTCTCCCCGTGGTCAAAAGGGTCACAGTCAAGGACGAGGACCATATCTGTATTGTTTATCCTGCAGACCTACACACTTACTGAGTAAGTAAATAAGTGGATGGCCAGATGGCCATGAAGATGTTATTGTTAAATAAAATGTTACATAAGAAGGTCTGATTCTCATTCACACCTTTGTATTTTTTGCACTCAGGAAAGTGGCCTTAATTCATTATACTAAAAGATGTGAAATATGAGACAAAAGAATTTCCTGCAACCACTTTCAACAAGTAGTATCCTCTTATGACATGTACCTAATATCTGTTTATCTCTAGTTCAAGTTAGCTCATAAATTTATAGAATCTGATGATTGAAAGAGATCAGAGAGGTGATGTGGTTCAACCCCAGTTAAATTATTTAACCACATATTATTAGGTTGGTGCAAAAGTAATTGCAGTTTAAAAGGTTAGAAACAATTGCAAACACCGCAATAACTTTTGCACCAATGTAATACCTCACTTGTACAAAAGAAAGATTAAACTATATAATCTCTACTGTCCCTTTTAGCTATTAGACTCTGTGAGTTAACATGTTATAGAGAATAGGTTCACAGATCTACTCCATGCTGTCTGCATTGTCTTTAAAAAAAAAAAAAAAATAGAGAAAGAAGAAGCAATTATTCAGCCAATCAATATTTAAACCCACACTGAACTGTGGATCTATTTTTGATAGATTAGATACATTTTCTTAATTACTTGGATATGTTTTACCTAGGAAGTAAATATCTGACACCACTGTAGCCGCAGAAGAATTATTCATGGAAGCCGGAAAGAAGTATAAATACCTCTTTAGCTTGTAACAGTATTGCTTTCGCAAAGGAGAAATGCCCTTGGTGAAAATCCAGCTCTCACTAAAACTATTGTTAGTGTTCTCTAACCTTCACTATCATGTACGTATAAAAATATATATTAACAGGAGACTAAGGAAGTCATAGTAACAGCAAAAGGTGTGTGTTTTGGCGTTCTCTGCAATGATGCATTAATTGTTTGTGGCAGTATGCCTCTCTTTCCCATGATTGCCAGTCCATAAGTCATGACTTCAGCTGATCTAGGTAGTAGGAGAGCCAATGTATTGCTAGCATAATGGGGACAGCACCATCAAAGTTGCCTAGGAAAGATTCCAGGTTACTGGACCAGTTCAACTTAATGCTAATTTAGGCATAGAATTATTTTAAAGTCGTTCAGTATTCTTAGCTGAAAGGAAGACGACAAGTACAGCAACTCAAGTGTTATTTCTCCGTTGGTTTTTTGTTAGGTGTGAGACGATGCTTTGCCCTGTTAAATTAAAGCAAATAATGTTACAAAGTCATTTCCAGATTTATAGCTCAACCTAGAAGGTTGATGCTCCCTGGCAAGTCTCCAGAATTGGATCAAATTTTCAATTCAAATGACTAGAGCAACTATGCATCCTCTGCCTCATAAATCTCCAAATTTAACTTCAAGCCTGTTCCCTTCTTCCAGATGGCTAGTGGTGGGGGGAGGGAGCAGAATTAGCAACAAACCCAAAGAGACACAATTCCTGTGTATGGTTCCTGAGACACCTGTGTTCAATGGTATCTCTCTCCCAGTTTGTATAAAAGCTAGCATTGTTAAAGAAAAATTACTCAGATAAACAATACACTTTAAGTATGTAGAAGGTTTTAATCCTTTAGGAATTTGCCTGCATAAAGCCATTAAACTAGAGATTCTTTTTCTTCAAAATGAAAATGTTAGGTGGACAGAATCAACAACAAAAAAATTATTTGCCCAGGAGACAACTAGTGTCACCTATCCTCCATTATAAGCGAATGTGACTTATGTTCTCAGGGATGACCTGTGCCCACCTCAAATAAGGGACTTTCAGATTTTATCACATGGTGAACCACTTGTGTCACCCTCATTTCAAGCCCCAGGGAAAAGATGTGTTAGGTAAGGTCAAAGACAGTATGAAAGGAAAGAAGAGGAAGGAATCACATATCACCTTTTTTCCTCTTTCATGTCCAATTTTTTAATATCAAAAATATTTCATAAAAATGTTGGGTATATGCATTAGGTGGTAGTAGACAGTGAAGACATGCAAAACCACAGACTACAAAACATTTTATGATGAGTTACTACTTACTTTCTAGACTCTTCCAAAGACATTTATGTCCTACCTTGGAGGAGCCCTACTGATTTTTTTTCTATATTAGCTGACTGTTTTTATTTTGCTTACCTTTCCCCATCATAGTATCTTTATAACCCAAGAAATCAGAGCTTCAAACCAGTGGAAGAAATTTTCTTCTGAAGGAATTCAATATTACTTTCTTTTTTCCCAGGTGATCAAAATACATCAAAATTCCCTCTGTAGTTCACTCAGATAATCTTTCCCTACTTTGCTTTACTTCATTCTTTATCTTCTTCTCTTCATAACCTTTTTAATATTGCTTCTCTATCTTTTCTATCATCAAAATCATCGTTGATCTCAGAAGACTGTATCTCACGAATACAGCAGATGAGAAAATAAAAAGGTATGTATTAGTACTGAGCAAAGGTTAAAAATGACAATATCACAAGTTTACAAGCATATAGAGCAAATGGAATGCCACACACTTTGGGTTATCATGCAGCTGGTACAACTACTTCAGAAAAATCATAAAGCTGACCATATGCATACTCTATGACCAAGAATTGTACTCATGTGTCTGTACAACACTCAACAGAAATGTGAAGATATATGCACCAAAAGACATAATAGAAGAATGTTAATAGTCACATTGTTTATAATAGCCAACACCTGGTAATAGCTCAGTTGTCTCTCATCAACAGAATGGATAAATCATACAATGCAACACTACATATATATTATAAGAAATTATTGCTGCACATAACATGGTGAATGTCACAACTATAATGCTGAATTAAAACAACTGGAAAATAAAAAAGAGTGAGTACTATAGAGAGAGAAGTTTCAAAAACTGGCAAAAATAGTCTGATGATAACGTCAGAGTAATGGTTATTTTGGAGGATGACTTAATGACAGGACATGAAGGAAGTTTCTGGGTTATAGATAATGCACTATACCTTACACTGGATGTTGGTTACCTGGGTATGTTCACTGTCTAAAAATTCATAGAACTTAAGATCTATACATAGTACTGTATGTAAATTATATCTTGATTTTTTTTTTTAAAAAAAAAAGCAATATTAGCAGGGATTCTGGTTTCCTTATAACAGGCAAAATACTCTTTATATCCCTTTCTTACAGATCTCCAAAGTCTAGGACTTTAATAAGCTTTGTTTCACTCCTGAACAGCTCCTAAATTCTCTGTAAATTCCATAGCTTTCAATTGGACCTGTCATGTGAATGACCTAACTAGCATTGAATCTGACTAATACAAACCAGTTTATACTATCAGTAGACTTCCCAAGTCAAGCTTGGAACTGTGTTTGATGCTAAAAAGTAAAGATTTTATATGGTAATGAGGTAATAATTTTAAAATGGAGATGAGATGGAGAAAGCAATCAGTATAGCTGTACCATATTTAATAAGCATTAGTGGGACAACAGTAATAACTGTAGATTGAGTTTGACTGTCTTTAGGCTCAAAATAATTGGCTGAAATTTTCTGAATTATATTCCCCTACAAAAAGGTTGATAGGATAATGGTTGATACCATAGATAAAAGTGAGGATGGTGATATAACGATTCCTGCTAACATTCGCTCCAGGTCCCTGTGTCTAACCCCTATTATTCTGCTTTTCTGTAATACAGCATTATTGTGTTATTCTTTCCAGGCAGGGTTCCATGCTTATATTTATATGTCCCAGTGTCATGTGTGACCTTTCTCAACAACACTGCAATGTTCACTTATGCTCAACTTAGCGTCTACTCTAACCCCACGTCCTTTCCTAACAGAAAGTGACTTTCCCACAACCAATAATATAACACGTTAGTCATCAGAGTGGAATACAATATTGTGTGTGAGAGGAATTCATTTGTAATTTATTTGTATAACTGTTGAATGTACTTTACTATTATTCACATATGGATTTCAGTCTGTGATTGGATTGAGACGACACAGATCGCTTTGACTTTTATAAAAAGCCCTTGAGGACACAGTAGGCCTGCTGGTACCAGCACATCCTTGAATAATACATATCATGAGGCTTACACTGTGAAAGACCCACAAGACATTTTCATCTCTTTCCACTACTGTCTTGCACTAAAATTTAGGACATATATATACCAACTAATGTTAATACTAATTTAAACAAAATATTAAAAAGGAAAGTCTGCTATAAAATATACTCTATATCTGCATAATATATGCTTGTTATATCCAATGCCAAATGGAAATGAATTCTTAAAATTACCCTGAGCTGGGTATATCCATACCACTCCTACAAGTCACTAATACACACAATCAAAACACAGTCAAAACTGCTTTGATGGCAAGAAGTTTTCTTTTCCCAATTTCTTCTGGGTTCTATAGGTTATTAGTTATTATTCTAAACTGTAAAACAAGAATCGTTTTATTCATGTTTCCAATTTCCATTGGCAGATATATTTTATTCTTGGAGTCAACTATGTGACCCATATATAATACTCATTCTCTAAATTAACCCCCTTTGAGCTCGTTCTGCTTTCTTAACTCGGTTTTCCCTTTTCCTAATTTTCCATGCCCATTTTAATTCCCTCATTATACTGCTGGTATCTGTAAACCATTTCATATTCTTTTCTGCAAAAAGGCAGCTGTGCCAGCAAGAGTCTTCTGAGAACCAGATACCATGATGTGATTAGACATGCAAGAGATTTGGGGGGATACCGGTGAAGGATAAAAAAGGAAGGAGCAGAAGTAGCCAGGGAGAAGCTCCCAATGCTGGATGCAGGTGTGACACTTTTGAAAGAAAGGGTGAAGGAAGAGTTTCACCTTGCAGGGCGTTTCTACAAAAGTTTCAGCCAGATGGTGGGGGACTTGCTGAGCCAAAACTGGTTGTTAGAAAGGTCCCAGATCACACTGTCATGCAGTCATTGGCTGGGGACAGCCACCAAAAGTGTGGCCACTGGGGTGGCTTCTCAGGGAGGGTGACTGAGGCTCTCCATCAGCTATGCTTTCCATAGAAGTTTCTCTTGATGGCAGTATCAATGGAAAATTTCCACAGTCATCATAGCACTATACACATAAATAAACCAGAAAATGTTCACAGATAAATTTCATCATTTCAAAGCTGTCACAGTAATTCTCCACAAACAAATATTTATTAAAACCTAACATTCTAATGCTTTCAAGTTATAATAGATTAGAATCACACACAGGGATTTATAGTGGCTGAGCCACAGCTCAATGTGCCCCCTTTGTAAGAGACAAAGTCCCTAGGTTGTGGAACTGTGCCTTCTGACACCTGGGTTATTGGATTTGCTGTGACATGTAATTGTTCCCAGCTATTTCCACTGTGGTTATTTTTCATTGTGCCACACAGCAAGACATAAAGGAAGGGAACCTCAGGTTTTGCTTTCTCTTCTGTTTCCATGGACACAGGTTTATAATTTTATATGAAAGTCAAAAATCTGTCATTCTCATTAAGTCTGTTCTTGGAGCTACTTTACTAACAGCTTTGACTAATGCAGTGAAATAATTAGGAACCAGAAAAAGAAAACATACAAAACGAAGGGAAATGAGTCTCTTCTTCAAGATGACCAACTGTGGAGGTGGCTGTGGAGTGAGCCAGTGGCTTGGGAAAGAGATGAATTGAAGGCAAGAAAGTACTTAATGAATGCGGGTGTTACAGAGCATTGGACAGAATCTCAGCATGCAGTGTGGATATATTAATAGTTTGCTTTTAAACCAGAAACAATAGAATTAATGTTCCTTTTAAACATAACACATCCTAATGGTTAGCACTATATCCGCCTCCCGCTGTCTCTTACACAAATATGTGACTATGTCAGCTGAACAGTTTCAAGAATCTTGCCATCAAAACATTTACCCTTCCAAAATGATTCATGCACATCTTCAGCCTAATTGATTTGGGCCTAGTCTACGATTTTGCAGGCCCTGGGTCTGCGGAGCTGCGTCATTTTGCTCTCATCACATAGGTTTATTGAGGCCGCACTGTGTGTGAAGGACATTGGCAGATGACAATTGATATAAAGAACCTGAGGGAACTTTGTTTGGAGGTAATATGATATTCAAAAATATGAATTTCAAAAAGCAAAATTAGGAAGGAATTATTAAATTACAAAGAATTCTTCGCTTTGCTGGAAGGATTTATTTCACTGATACGATGATATTAAAATGATTAACTCCATGTAATATTTGTGTTCCTGAAGTGTTTGGCATGGATCTCAGCCACGTTCACGTTATGGGCACTTGCATTCAAAACTACCCATCTGCTTAGGTCAGACCCACCCAGTAACTCAGAAGTAACTAATGTGGAACTTTCATTCCATTTGCAAAATTCCTTCATTTTTTCCTACGTAACAAAACTTAATCACAGGAGTGAAATCCATCATATTCACCGTTCGACAGGCAAGAGTTGAGGATTATACAAAGTATGTCCATCAAGAGATAGGAATCTTAAAAACCATCTTAGGATTCTGCCTCCCATGGGTGGAAACTAAATCTTCACTGGACCACCAGTGGTAAATTTTTATTGCAATAAGGAAATCATACTAGTCTGTGCTATGCCAGATGATCATCGTTACACATTTTAAGCTAGATTTAGGAACTCCCATACATATAGACTTTGACTAAAGGTAGCCATGGTAACTGGAAATTTCATTACAGTCTTAGTACCAGTATTTTTTTCCCCTCTGTATCATCCCAACCCTTAGAATGTGTGCTCGTGTGTGCACTGTATTGGGGGTAAGGGTTAGGGGATGCTTTTTCCTGTTTAAGTAGAAAGGTTGTTATTTAAAATTAATTAGAAATACACCACCAAGGGCTTGACAGAGGGCAAATGCTGTTCAAATAATATTTTTAATGTAAGAATAACTTCAAAATTTCTCCTTCAGAGAATTTGAATGATCTCATTCTCTATTTAAATTGAATATATACTATTCTGACAATTAAGTTCGTGAACCCATCATAGAAAAAGTGCTACATACCTCGTTACTGAATATCACTACAGTCACCTTCGAAGTATTCCCCTTGGGAAGCTATGCACCAATGCCAGTGCCTCGTTCACCCTTCAAAGCAATTTTGGAACTCTTTTTCTGGAATGGTCATCAGAGCTGTCATTGTATTACGCTTGATGTCCGGAATGTCATCAAAATGTCTTCCTTTCAATATTTCCTTTATCTTCGGGTAAAGAAAGAAGTCATTGGGGGCCAGATCATGTGAGTAGGGGGGGTGTTCCAATACAGTTATTTATTTACTAGCTAAAAACTCCCTCACAGACAGTGACCTGTGAGCTGGTGCATTGTCGTAATGAAAGAGCCATGAATTGTTGGCAAAAAGTTCAGGTCGTCTAACTTTTTCACGCAGCCTTTTCAGCACTTCCAAATAGTAAACTGTTTGTCCAGTTGGTACAAATTCATAATGAATAATCCCTCTGATATTAAAAAAGGTTAGCAACATTGTTGCAATAAGTTCACAAACTTAATTGTCATATGTTATTCTTCTATATACCATATACTATATGTATATATCTTCTAGGCAAGTTTGAACACTATTTGAGGAATTGTCTTTATTTTAAGGGCGTTAGACATTTAACACCCTTTCAGCCAGAAATACATCTCCATAGGGACTCTCACTCTAACAAATTTTTCTCTGAAATAAAATTTGCTGATCTAGGCAATGAAATTCTCTATTAAAATAGCCAGCATATTTTGTAACAACCTTTCAAATATTATATTTGAAATTTCATCAAGAATTATTTTCAAGACCTATTGTGTGAAAGGCAGTGTTCTAGGATCTGGAAAAGAGACAGATCCCTGTTTACTAAAGAAGAAAGTGTAAGTAAATAAGAAAATAAACGGACAGGATATTTGCAGATAATGGTACATGCTATGAAGAAAATCAGATAAGCTGATTGAATGTCCATAAACTAGGGACAGCAGAGATGAAGGAGGTTAATTTACACTATAAGTTCTCATTGAGGAACTTAAGCTGTACCCTGGATGACAAAACAAGGCCAGCCAAGAAAAAAGCTGAAGACAAGAGCTTCCAGATAAAGGGATCAACAAGTGCAAAAACGTATGGTAGAAACAATCTTGGTGTGCTCAAGGAATAGAAAGAAAGTGAGGCAGTGCTGGAGTCCAATGAAGGAGGCAAAAAGGAGAATAGAGGTCAGATCATGGAGGTCATGTAGGTTCTTATAAGTCATGCAGTGATTGAGTTTTTGTTTCTAGTGGCAAGTGACAGGACTGATTTGAATGGTGCTATTAAAACAAACAAACAAATAAAACACCTCTGGCTGCTGTGTTGTGAATGGTATTTGATGGCACCTCATCTACAAGTATATTCATTGACTATAACTAAAAGCAAAAATGTATTAGTAGTCCTAAGGAAGCAATCAGTCCATTATTTTCACTATTAAGTATTTATTTTTGTTTTTAACGTATATCTCTCAATTAATATGGTATCTTTCTATTTAGCATAAATCCTGTCCACAGTTATTATAAATATTGGCGGAGGATCTTGTGCTGAGTCAAACTGTCTAAGGTACCTTGGGGCGTGGAGAAGTGGTCAGAGTTGACCCTTTTTTACCGAGTTTATAGTCTATTTGCAGAGAGAAAACTACTGCAGATGCAATCAGTTGCAAAACAGTCTAAGTCTCATTTATTCATTTGAGCATTTGATCATTCAGCAAAGTAATATTGACTTCCTGTGTACCATGAATCAAGCATTTTTTTGGGACATTAATAAATATAAAGATGAGTAAGACAGAATCTTTTCTTAATATTAGACCATAAGAGTTCAATGAAGAGAGACAGGCAAGAAGGCCTGAAGGACAATGGAAATGCTTCATGGAGGACTCACTGAGCTAGGTTTTCAATGGTGGAGACAAAATTTGAATACAGTCAAGAGAACAAAAAGGAAATGAATATGGTGTGGTCATGCATTTAAATTTAATTGAAAAGCCTAGCAGAGGAGTCTAGAATTTACACAGTGCAGCAAGGGGGATGAATTGTGGGCTTTTTACATATGCGAAATGTCAAAGCATACCTATAATTACCTTTGCTCTCCATTTCCTAGACTTGACAAGTATTCATTGCATATCTATTTTAGGTAGATGAGCAGAGTGGTTCGAAGCATGGATTCCAGAGCCAGGCTGCCCGGGTTTGAACCTGCCTCCACCACTTACTAACTGTAAGTGACCTAGACACTTTCCTCCTATGGGAAATGGGATAATAATAGCATTGCTTTATAGATCTTTTTTAAAAGCTCAATGAATTAATTCACATTATGATTAGACAAATGCCTGGCACAAAATTAACACGATATAATTTAACCATAATAATAATGTGTTATGTACAGTATTACCCTTAACATGGTGGTGGTTGTGTTTTTTTGTGCTTGCTCACCAAGACGTTATAATTTACTTGGGGTCGTAGAGGTGGCAGAAATTGCCGCTAATGTAAATGGTGACAAATACTTAATATCATGAAGAAATGTTCAAATACATTGTGAAGAAAAAAAGAAAGAAAAAGGAAACTGCAATATAGAACAGAAAGTATAATCCCAAATACCTTTTTTTGAAAGTACAGAGAGGATTCCCTAAATTCTAGAAGTTACCAGCTACAGTCTCTGGGGATTGGGATTATGAGTGATTTTAAGGAGCACTGTTAGGTTGTAAACTTAAAAGAGAGACAGTGGGTGTAATGCCGTTCACAAGCTTTGGGATCATTAAGTGGGTAGGTAGATATCCCATCTAAACCCCTTGCCTATGCAACCTTGAAGGAGTTTTTGTTCTTTTTATTGGTTCGTTTTTAACTTTCTCAACCTCTATTTCTTTATATACAAAACAGGAGCATGCCTCGCACCTTGTAGATTTACAGAACGTAGTTTTTTTTCTGCAGAGTAAACTAATTTCCTCATAGCATTCATTGCCAGTCACACAAGGTCACCATAAGCCCATGTCCATACCATCCGGTGCTCAGTGTAACCAGCATGACATATGTGCTCACGTTGGTCTCAGACATTTGTAAATATTCAGTGATGTGTAAGGCAACAAGAGTGTATTTGTTTCTTCATTCATCTGGCAAGAAATCATGTTAAAAACCGGAACTTGCCGTGCTAGGTGCTGGGTAGTAGACTTCATGACATCTAACTTGTCACAAAGTAAAAGAATTAATATTCGTTTTCACTAATTTATTTATTTATTTAGTCATTTAATGACTATTCATGAATTGTGTTCACTATGTTAAGCAGTGAGTATGACATTAGTTCATCCCCAATCCATTTCTCTAGCTTCTTACAGAAACTACATTTGGTTCTGCTTGTGGTTTCAAAAGGAGACCTAAAATTATATTTACCTTTGACTATAAATAACACTGGAATAAGCACAAGTCAAATAAATTCCCACTGATCAAATCCTAACAGCTCCTATATGACATTTCAGTCCTTTCATGCTGTTTTTGAGCTATTTGAGTTGAGGTATTTTGGGTTTGCTTATTTTAAAAGCCAAGATCAAATGCTGTCTCATATTTTGCCACAGTTTCAGAAACATTGGAAGTTTTTTTTTTAAAAAAAAGGCTTTAATTTAACCTAAAAGGCTCTTATATAATAAATAGTCTTAATGCCAGATAACCAAAACTTGAATGAAGAAAAAGCAAGACACACAGTCTTTTTCTTCACAGCAGGTTTTCCGACAATATCTATTTCTGAAACCCATACAGAAACAGAAAGATTCAAGAAATGTTCCTCTTATGAAAATTTTGTCACCCATCTATAAAGGTATCATTCACAGAGTTGTAAAAGCAAAAGATTTAAAGCAATCTAAATATTTAGTAATAGAAGACTAGTTAAATAAACTATTGTACTTTGTACTTGCACAAAACAGAATATGCAGCCATTGAAATATTATAGATAAATATTTAATGATACGGGAAGTTCTACAAGATAAATTGTTATATAAAAATTAAATTACAAAATAATATTTATAGGACGTTTCAACCGCACCATTTTGAGGCAGCTATTTTGTCTTTGAGGAAATCTTGACCATGAGGATGTTTATAATATAAACATTTTGATCAGATTAGGCCAGTATTGATAAAATGTTCATGAAGAAATTAGTTCCCACAGCAAATACCACTAAACCAAATTATTTCCTGATCAGAATAGTACAGTAACCATTTTCAATATTTTTTCAATTGTCTTCTTTATTTAACTGAGGTTATTTCATTGACATTAGTCATTTTCCATTTAAATTATAAAATTATAATTCATTCATCAATAAGGACTTTTGTCACATCAACTTTCATTGATTCCTTTCTATCCTTGTGAGTTTTCTTTTGTGGTTGTTATTTCTACCGAATTCAGTATTCCTGGGTGAGATTTTTGTAGGCCTAAACATTGTCAAGAAAATGTTATTTTCTATTAATTTTCAGTCAATAACAAATTTAAGGTATTATCAGTTTTATTTCATGGAGATTATTTGTATCAGTAATGTTTAATGCAAGTATTATATTTATTTCTCAGTTAATCTATATGAAAATTGTACACAATTTAATAGACAGAAGAAAAGGGGAAAAGGTCAAAGAAGGGAGAGGAGATGAGTGAATGGAAGAAAGAATGTAAGTAAATGGAAAAAGCAAGAGAAAATGTGGAAAAGAGACCCAAAAAAATTACAAAGAAAAATAGGTCAACATATCTGAATGGTCAAAACAGTGAGATCAAAATGGTGGGGCAGGATGTTTCTAAAACATAACTTAGCAATGCTCTCTCTTTAAGTTTAATCATGCCAATGCTTTCCCTTGACAAGATAAATTCCTGAAAGATTCCTGCAGAACATTTCTGTTTTCTTACTTTCAACCTCCCTACATACTGATCTGCATCAGAGAAACAATGAATTCATCACATCAATGGAGGATCTTTCTGCATGACCATATAACTACTAGTTAAAATATACAACATTTAATATTGTTTGTTCTACATGCTAAACAGTTAGTTTGACGTTGTTCATCAAAATGACTGGGTATTTCCACATTAGCCTATCTGGAGTACACAGAGGTTCTGTGGGATGCCCAACATCCCAACTCTCAAACAAATACAGTGGTCTCCATGAGATCAAAGATAAGGCTAAGCTCTAGATAATGAGTAAATCAAATGCTGAATATTGGTCTGCAAGTAAGGATCAAGGGCAGGGAAGTAAATGAGCGGGTAAAGAGAAAAAGCGAAATGCTGTAGAGTCAATGAGAACAGGGTGGTATCTTTAACCGATATATGTACTTCTCTGGGCCACTCTGAGAACTGGAAGAGTTCTTGGTTTCTACACTTCTTTGTCCCCAGTCCCCATGCATTTACCTTTACTGCTCCAAATTATAACTTAGATCAATAGTGTTCAAACCTCTCACCCCCTTTTTGAAAGCATGGGCTAATTAAATCTTATGTAAAAGCCTAATTTTTTAAATCAGAAAACATCACTGTTCAGGAGCTATAATGGGCAACGGATGGAGCAGGGTTAGGAGGATGGTGAATCCCACACACTCAGGTTTCCTGCTCCTCCCCATGCTAAACACCCCACAATGACCTCAAAAAGAGCCCCACAGAACCCAGTTTGAACTGCACTGGCTTAGACTTTATGTGCTGTATTCTAGACTCTCTGAAGGTAAATTTTACACGTAGGCGTGCAAGGATAAAATGTCACTGCTTTAACAGAGCCTTGAAAGTTGAACCAACCTATTACTTTTTCGGTTTTTTGTTTGTTTGGGTTTTTTGTATTGGGTTTTTTGTTTATTTGTTTGTTTTCTAGCTAAAACCTTAAATTTTAAGCATTTCTTAAAAGTTCACCTTTGATTTTTAGTGTAAATTATTAAAAATAATGATGATGATAGCAAACAACTATGTAGTACTTTTTTCCTTCCTGACAGGGTTCTAAGTGTTTACATATATTAACATATTTAATCCTCTCAACTCCAGAGGGCAATACTATTATTATCTCCTGCTTAGCGATGAAGAAACTGAGACACAGGAAACTCAACTAACTTGTCCGAGGTCATATACCTTGTAAGTGAAGGGGAAATCGATTAAAATCATAATCTGGTGAAATTTTCACTTGCAGGACTTAAAAATTTGCTTGAATCCAATTACAGGGAGGTTTTTTCAGTGGTTAACAAATCATATGGAATCTTCTTAACAGTCCATCCCAAGCAATTTCCAAAGAGTCATGGAAATTAATTCTCCAGGTTTAAGTCATAGAAGGTCATGACAATTTGGTCTGAGTGACTCAAGATATCTGTAGGAGGCTTTGAATCTTGATAAATTCATTTTAGATATGAGCAATAATACTTGCCTAATAAAGTTTTCTTATACAACCCAATGATAGAATACAATCTACACCAAAATATATTTTTCCAAACTTTTGCTAAGTATCACAGGGGAAATTAAAGTAAAAGATACTGCCATCATCAGGAGCAAAACATAAATCAATAGAGAATAATATGGGAAGATATTGTGACTAAATTATAAAATAATAATAAGTGCAATGAAAGATCAATAGTATGGATGGGAATTATCAATGGAAGATGAGATTTTTATGTGGATTTTTAAGAACCTCTAGACTTTCACTAATTTATTAAATAATTAACAAATAAACAACAACAAAAAAAGATTTAACCTTCATTTAAAGAACAATCATTTGATTAATTCATTCAAAAATTAGCAGCTATTTATTGACTACTAAACAATAATAAGTAACACTATCCTCGGTAGGTAATACAGAAGATTCTGCTCTCTTGAGGCTAACATTCTAATGGAGATAGGCAGGTGATAAATGAATAAATAAGGAAAGCACTGGATAGTGATAAGGGGTATGCAGAGACAGTGTGCTATAACAGCCAGAGTCTGGGTAGATACTTTAGATTGAGTAGTCAAGAAAAGCATTTCTAAGGATGTGATATTCAAGCTGAGAGCTAAATGACAAAAAAGGGTCAGTGTTCTGAAAATGAGAGAAAAGAACAGGAAGCATGAATGGATAGTGGAAAGGCACTGAGGTATGGTCAAATGGGTTATTCATAGACTGGAAAGATGGCTAGTGTGGCTGGGACAGTTCAAGGAGCAGAGTGATGAGAAATGAGGCTGCAGGTGTGGGCCTCCCAGATCAATGAATTATATGAGTGAGAAAAACTGATAAACTAATAATAATAATAATAATAATAATAATAATAATAATACTTCTATTGGATAAATGTTATGGTAGAGATACATATTAGAGCATAGGGGCATCTAGCTAATACTAGGAAAAATGATGTTGATTTTGAACTCTGAAAGATAAAAGAAGTTAGCCAGACAACGCAAGACTAAAAGGCAGGTTCTAAAATACCAAATAGTTCATTACAGCCAGAGCCCCGAGTCAGAGGAGTATGATGAGAGAGAGCTAAGCCTGAATACACAGGCAAGAACAAAATCACCAAGAACTCCATCACCCTAAAGTTAATATTTTTACTCAGTAGATCAAACAACAAGCATAATGAATATGGATATAACACATAGCACTATGTAAATACGGTATAAAGTGGCCCTCAAGAGCCCAGTGTATTAAACAATGAGACCCTCTACTTTATTTCTAGCCCCCCAGTAAAAAATAAAAATATGAAACATATTAAAGCCAAGCTCAGTCACAAGACTCAGTCTTTGGAAATTTTTTACTTTATGTTGACATACTGTCAATGAATCCCCACTTAAGTAGTTTGTTCAGCAAATATTCTGGTTCCCTTCTCTGCAGTGTCCTTCCCTGAGGGAAGAATATGTATATATATCACTGCTCTGCTAACTTAGAAGTGACCATGTGACTTGATTTAACCAACAACATGTATACAGAAAAATGATGTGAGTTACCTCCAGAAAGAAGCTTTCCAATCTGGCAAGTAGTCTTCTATGTTTCTTTTCCCTCTGCTATGATACCAAGGGTTCCAGACAGAGGTTGCTCCGTCAGATGACAGGGAGGAGAGCAACAGCAATACAGAAAGGACGTGATGTAGAACATATATCAGCCTACAAAACACTGAGATAAGGAGTGGGGTGTTTGTTACTGCAGCACAAACTAGCCTACCCTGACTAATATATTCACAAACACAGATTTCCAAGGACGCTGAGTATACACCATATATCTATAACCCTTTTGTAACCCCACTGCAGCTCACCCCACTCAGGAATTTCCACCACAGATTTCGCACCAGAACTATGAAATGAAGCATATTGAATTTTACATTTTCACTCTCTCCCTGTTCGTGACCAAACAATTCAGTACTAATGACTACTCCAACCAACAACAACAACAAAAAAAAGTGTGACATGGGACGTAGGCAGCCAGTCTGTGTTCTATTTTCACAGCCCACAGCTATAAATAATACCACTAGGAAAGCACACATTGCCTTAGATGGAAGGCACAAAGAAAAGCACTTTTGCTGATAGTTTAGCAACACATTCAGATTTCATGTCTCAAGGTAAAAATAGGCCTAACAAATGAATTAAATTTGGAAGCTGAGCTAAAGTGAAGAGGACTGGCAGTATGAAACATGCCGTAGGAGGAAAGAGAGTCTTATAAGGCGCTGTATTCTCTCAGCTGGTGAGCAATACAGAGGGTGGTGAAAAGGATTTTCCTGAGAAATAAAAATAATCATCAAGAGTTTGAAGTTGAAAATATCACCCTTATTAAATTGGTAACTGAAAGGAAAACCATGCAAGCTTCAGCAAAGCATAAAATAAATCTTTACAGATAGGATTTTCTTCTGCGTACTTCCAACATTAAGAAAGGGGGAGGGGCGGCCAGATGGCTCAGTTGGTTGGAGCACAAGCTCTCAACCTAAAAGGTCGCTGGTTCAATTACCCATGGGATGGTGGGCTGCGCTCCCTGAAACTAAAGATGGAAAATGGTGACTGGACTTGGAATTGAGCTGCACCCTCCACAACTAGATTAAAGGACAACGACTTGGAGTTGATGGGTCCTGGAGAAACACACTGTTCCCCAATATGCCCCAATAAAAACAAAGAAAGGAAGGAAGGAAGGAAGGAAGGAAGGAAGGAAGGAAGGAAGGAAGGAAGGAAGGAAGGAAGGAAGGAAGGAAGGGAAAATCCAAAGAAAATAGATGTCAAAGCATGTTTAAAATACATAAACTTTCGATTCAGTAACTCATGTTTGGTTTTTTAGGGTTTTTTTGTTTCAGGAAAACCTACCCATTTCTATTTTACTATTTTCAATGCTATTTTTAATGGCTCTGGTACTTGAGCAAGAAAAACATTAGGAGATGCTATATTATCTTCCAAAAGACAAAAAAAGAGTTACCAATCATCAGCTTTTCTTAATGCTGCAGTCTAAGGCAAGTATACCTCTTTATCCTATACCATACGGAACAAACAAACAAACAAAAACCACTACATTGCCTTCCTACATCACGTATATGATATTTATATGCAATTATAAACATTTCTAACATTATATTATAAACTTCTTGACGATAACAATCATTTCTTGCTCTCCTTTGTATCTTTCTCAGGGCCTACCTAGTAAGTAGCCAACACTCAATACGTGCTTAATATATTTTTTTTTTTCATTAAATAAAGTCAATTTTCTCCATCAGCCTTTCTTTAAGTGGCCTACTATCAATGAACTACACACGACATTGATGGAAAATTACTGTAACTTCTATGCCAGCAAAGCATCAGCAGACAATAACGGCACATTCTAACTTTATGTCTAAATCTGTGGGCCTGAAATCTGTGGCATCATCAGTGAGTTAGAATAACTCAATTTAATCACTTCACTGAACAGCCTGAATATGCCAACAGTCCTGTGGTTTGGCCACATCTCGTTCCCCAAGCACAGGCCCTGAACAGGTGAGGACTTTCCAAGAGATCCGAGTGACTTGGAGATGCACTGAGATGACTCACAGCCATGATCATGAGCACGCAGAGGGCTCTTGTGTTCATTGTAGAAACAGGCCAGGAACAACTTACTTTGGAATTTCTGGACGATACTTGTGGTCAACACCTCCAAGTGTAGGAGGCCTAAGTAGTCAGCCGTCCCCTGGTGTCGACAATGGTAATGCAAACCATCAACTGCTATAGCATGCAAGGGCTTCTTGATTCATTTGTGAATAGTTCTGTTCTGCTGCTTTAAGATCTGCTAGCATGTAGGGAAAAGGCAGTGACAACGGTAAGGAACTTCATAGTTTCTATTTATTAAATTACTAGCAGAGACTTCCAGCAGACTGGAAACCCCAAATCCAGCAATGTCTTTTTCTGTCTGGCTGTGAAGTGGCTCAGCAAGAGGATCTAAACGAAGACAAAATACGGCAGATGAGGCTTTATAATCTTCTTTCTTTTTCAGAGTAAATATACCATGAACTGTATATTTTTATCTGGGGTTTAATGACTTCAGGATAATTTATGCAAAGACTTAAAGCAAAATTGGAAGATTCAAACTCACATTTCATAATGAACTGATTGAATGAATATTAATGAAGGCTTATTATCTGTCAGGTAGTGGGCTGGGAACCAAGATATAATGATGAACAAATGAGCAGTACTATTAAAAGTATGTAGCATTTGTTGAATGTTACATAACTTTATCTTCCATTGATTTCACAATCAGGATATACTTGAAAACATGTTCTCCATGAATTATTGAAACTTTCAGGCTCAAAAACATTTTGAAATAAAGACACAAGTCAGAATTAACCTCAGTGGATATGATTACTTCGCCATCTAGCCTAAAATCATTGACAATCAGCCATTGTTGACAAGCCTATGCAATGTGAAATTCTGCAAAGACCTTAAACCTAGAAAGAAGAGCAAAACGCCAATTGACTGCAGAATCTGGATATGTATTCATGTCGTTCATCCATTTATTTACAAATTTGCTTATTCAACACCATTTATTTAGTCCCTAACATTAGTGTGTCCTGTTCTAGGCATTGGACTACCTTAGTGAACAAAACAGGTAGTCTTCCTGTCTTTAAGCATATATTTTAGTGGAAGAGAAAGAAAATAGGCAAGCTAATAAAAATATATAATTTCACTAAAACTAATTAGTGAAATAAAGATACAGTAGGATAAGGTAATAGAAATTGAAGGAGTGGGCGGTGAAATAGATTGTGAACCTCTCAGCAGGCTATATCTTGGCAGAAAGATAGCACACACGTTATATGGTTATATTTAATTTCCATTTTAACAGTAAAATATCAAGAATATTGCTGAAACAAGAAGGCCACAGAAAGAAGAAATGGATCCAGCGTGTCTCAGCTCGACTCCCCAAGACCCCCAAATCCCCAAAGTGACGACACATCTGCCTGTGATATTGTTCATGCAAAGCAGAGACTGGTAATTTTTTGAAGAGCCAAATCAGGGTATAGTAAAGTAATCATTGGTTTCTGAGCTGCAAAATAGGATAATGTGCCAAGACAACAGCCCTGCCAGATACATTATTGCATTGAGAGATTTCCAGATCACTTTGTTCTTTCCTTAGTATGTCAGGAATTGAATTCTGGAAGATGGAAGTCACAGAGTTATGCCATGGTGGGGAGGAGCTGTCTGCCCGTCACCAGCAGCTCAGCCATCACCATGGTAGACAGAGGATGAGTCATAAAGGGAGAAAAAGAAAGTTTGTCACCTTCCAGACACAAGAGTGGGTGAAAAGAGAGGGAAAAAGACAAGTAAACATGTGCCTCCAAATATTTTAATCTTGGCTTCCACCAGGAAAGAAGGTAAAGTTACACAAATGCAGCACCAAGGGGATCGACTACCCCCGAACTGAGACTCTGAAAGGGGACCACTTAGCAGAGCATCCAGTCGGAGGCACAGTCAAGGCAACCTTAGCAGTAGCCTTGGTTAGGTAAAGAAACTTGAGATTTAGAGTCCCCAAGCCACCCGCGTTTCCTGGCTGTTCAGATTCAGAGTGAAATCCAGAACACCCACCATGAAACCCACAATAGCAAAGCATAAGGACTCCACAGCAGAGGGCAAGGAGGACCCGCCCTCATCCCCATACCCCCCCAACAGCAGAACATATGGAAGACGTACCAGAGACTCAGTGGTTTACATCAAGGCAGCCAGAGTCTGCCTGGTAGCATTGCCTGCGCCAGAAAACCACGCATAGGTTCCTATGCTGCATACATCAGCTGTGGAAGCAAGGAGAGAATTCAGGAATCAAGACGCCACTGGCCATGATCTTGGAGCAGCCCAGAAGACATCACACCTAAAGACCCTCAAATCTTCTCCTTACCTCAGGGCTGCATAAGCTCAAGCAACACTCCTTCCCAGCTCACACCAACTCAATGTTAGAAACAGGGGCAAGAGGAAATAGGAACTCTCTGAGACTGAATATTTTTATTCATATGAGGGACTCAATATAACCTAAAAGGATTATTTAGATTGTCAGATTGGGCCAATTTAAAAACATATTTTAAATTTAATTAAGTTTTCCCACAGATCAGCAAGTGGAAGGTCCTGCAGGATACAAGCTTAGATAAAATAAAGGAGCTATATTTCTCTGTACATCTCATATGAGTTAAATCATGAGCCCTGCCATATAAGCCACATTTCACCCAACTTCTCTCTATGCCTGTGTCAATATACTGGGGTTGGAGAAAAGCTGCTATTGGAGACCTGAGTCCAAAATATGCAGAGCTGACATAATTCTTTGCAAGGTAGTCATTTATTCTATTCAGAAGTAAATTAAGAAGTTCCTTCTAAGTAGATAGGGTTCGAACTACTTTCTGAGACCTAGTTGAACAACTTTTCCCAGAGATCAGAAAATCAGGACCTTGCCAATGCACAACACATCATCAAAAAGACAGTGCTTTCTAGAAATACAATAGACTCAAACGTGTTTATTTATGAGAAAAGTAAATGGAAATAATCAAAGCCATCATAAGAACTATATTTTACCATAAATGTGTACCCCAAATTATTTTAGTTTCTTAGTTTTAAAAGATCACAAGCGAGTTTAATACGAAATATGCTCTATCAAACGCTGGTGTTTTTTTTAAGAGAAATTTAGATGTAATAATGAATAGGGGTTAGTGATGTATGCATAATTTTAAGAAATCTCCTGAGCGGCAGGATGGCTCAGTTGGTTAGAGTGCGAGCTCTGAACAACAGGGTTGCTGGTTCAATTCCCAAATAGGCCAGTGAGCTGCACCCTCCACAACTAGATTGAAGGCAACGAGCTGCTGCTGAGCTGCCGGAGGAGCAGTCGGATGGTTCAGTTGGTTAGAGCGGGAGCTCTCAACAACAAGGTTGCCGATTCAATTCCAACATGGGATGATGGGCTGCACCCCCTACAACTAAAGATTGAAAATGGCAACCTGGACTTGGAGCTGAGCTGCGCCCTCCACAACTAGATTGAAGGACAACAACTTGGAGCTGATGGGCCTTGGAGAAACATACTGTTCTCTAATATTCCCCAATAAAAATTAAAAAAAAAAAAGTTTCATACAGTGTACATAATTCTTAAAAAAAAAAAAAAAGAAAGAAAAAGAAATCTCCTGACTTTATAAAAGTCCAAATTCATTCTAAGATAAAATAAATAAATGTACCTATTTTAAAACAAAATATGGAAATAATATAAAATGAAGATTTTCTAAGACTAAGAAATTCTTCTTAAGGAAAAAAAACAGATTCATTGAAAACATTTAAAAATGTTTTCAGGGGTGGCCGGTTATCTCAGTTGATTAGAGCATGATGCTGATAAAAATATTTTTATCTATACTTTTTTCAAAGTTGTGTAAAATAGATCTCTGCTACAAAAGTGAAAATTAGCTTGCTGACAATAATGCAGTTTAGAAAGAAATCAGGCATAACTATTGTTCCTTTACTATTTCTGTCTGTTTTAAAAAAAAAAAAAGTAAAAGGTCTGTCTCCATTGTTCTTTTAACATCCTTTTATAACCAGCTCTAATGTGATATTATATTACATTTTCTTAAATGAAATAATATATCTATCTTTTCCACAAATCAATGAGATTAACATGTAGTTTATATACTTTTTAAAAACTAAAGTTTTCCTTTGTGGAGATACCCAATGAATTCCTAAGAGCCCCATGGAAAGTGAGAAAGCATGATTTGTTGTTACGTCACTTGAAAGAGCTTCCAGCTTAACTTTTTAAAATGCCCTCTCACCCAGCAAAACTTTCCACACTTGTTAAATCTTGTAACTTCCAGTAACCTTTAATACTTACAGGTGACTGATCACTTTCACTTTCCCAAAAGAGCCCCCTGCTCCTACTTTCCTATAATAGCGTTTTAATATTGAACTTAATTTTCTTGCTCACAAATTACAAGCCTATAACCATTACCTCAAGAGTGGCACCAGGAAACAAGAGTGCACTATTACTGCACCATCATCCCTTAATATTTCCAATTTACTCCTTTCGTGCCAGGCCTTTGCAAAAGGCCTCATTTACGCTTAAATTCCAGGAACACGGGAGCTAAGAAAAGCTTTGTTGTGTGGCAGAGAGCTCCAGATTTGGCATTAGTGGGGAAGGGGAAATCAAATGGAGCCATCCATTAACAGGTCAGTCCAGAATCATTATGAAACCCCCCACCTTTTCAAATGACCAATGGGCCTCTCACCCTTTCTTGGGCCTGGGCCTCTCAGACTGCAGGCTGTTTGCATTCAGTCAACACTTCAATTTTATAGGCCTGTGGAGCCAAAGATTACAAGACTTTTGAACTCCAGGCTGCCTTCTGTCTGGCTACACCCTCTGTTTCTGGAGCCCAAATCTTTTTTAACAACTCTACAAAAACAAGCAATTACGGTAAGGTCTGTTACTCCTGTCCTTTCTACCTAGAGGTAATTACGTATTTTGAATCAACCAGCCAGGAAGCACAATGACCACTAGCAAAGCTTGGAGCTATTTAGAAAAGGATCAAACTGTGCATCAAAGGGAATGATCAGGGCTGACTCAAGTCCCTTCAAAATATCCTACTGTTGTGTCACAAGAAGTTATGTACAATCCTAGGCTAGATTTTTAAGGGGAAAAAAAGAAATATATAAATGAAATAAATGAAAAGAAAACAATCAGGGGCCCATTTTAAAAGGCTCATAATATGCTCGAGTATCCACTGGTTTGTCTTCCTCCTGGTAACTGCATATCCAGTTTCTCCAAACATAACAGCATGCACTTCTTTTTTTTCTTAATTCACACTATTAATGGACTTCAGTCTAGTAACACATTTCGTCTAGGCAATTTATGTTAAATTAACAACATGATGGTCTTTTTAGTTACACAAAATAAAATAATACACACCTACTATGGAAAAGCGTATAGCATTCCTTCCAAAAATCTGAATTACAAATTTTTATCTCTAATCTAAATTATTATATATAATAATATATAATAACCAAAGGGTCCTTAGAGAGAGAAAAGGAATGCTCTTTATTCCTATGAACAGACATTTTGCTATAAAATGTGTCAGTGATTAACTCTGGACTAACATGGCATTTTTTCAAACAAATTCATAGTTTTTCCATAAAGATTTTGCATGGAAGTGTCCACTAGACACTTCTTGAAACATAAACATCATCACCTACTACTATCACCAAGAGAACAGGGAGTTCCCAATTTGTTAATGGGTTGTATTTCAAAACCTCATTTTTTAAGTATTTGGAATGAAGAATGCATTTTCCCATAGAAACGGTGTTGGGTCGATTCCATCCAAACGGGTCTGCTTAATATCTCTTCACTCACACTCCTCCAGGCCCTGCCACACTGACTTGATTCATACAGCTCCCTCTTCCTGGAATGCCTTTTACCCTTCTTCTCCCTCATATCCAAAGCCAACTCATGTACTTGACAACCAGTTCAAATGCTACTCTAACAAGATTCTCAACAAATGGAACAAATCCCTGGATTCCCAGAACTGAAGTGCTTGTCATGGCCCTTCTGTAGTAGATATTGTAGTTATTTTCGCCAACATCTATGGTTATTTCCCTCAACATCTGTTCTACCCCTTCCAAGATGTGGTAAGAACCATAGGTTGGTGAAATTAAGTCCACCCCTATTTCCTGGAGCATGGCCTATGCCAATGAGAGTAACCCCATCTCTGTTGACCTGGATGTTGGTCCAGGTAATCCAGGCCTAAACCAATAGGTATTTGACATTTTCTTGGCCACATGGACTGATTCAGGGAAGATCCAATCAGCACAAATCTTAGGACTTTTGACCAATGGTTGTGGGAGGGGACATTCTCTTCCTGGATTTAAAAGTTAGGGATTATATGGCTCCTGTTGCTTTGGGCAGATATTTTGTTCTCATGAAGGAAGCCAACAGGAAGTTGACACTCAGGGAAAGGCAGAACTGAGAGATTCATAGAAAAATGAAGCCGGAATCCTAATAGAGCAAGCTCCCTAAACCTGACCTGCATTTGAACTTTCCAATTACATAAGCCAGTCATTCCCTCTTATCATTCAAGCCACTTTGAGCTGGGTTGTGTTACCTCCAATCAAAGCATTCTACTAATACAGTCCTTATCTCTTTCTACTTCATATGATATTTTTGTGTACTAGTTTTAATTCCCTATTGTACCTATTAAATTTCTGAGCCCCATACCATATCTAACATACCTTTGTATCTACCCAAGGGGCCTATACATGTGTATACATATGCCTAACTATTGGTTGAATTCAGCCAACTAACTCAGTATTTCTCAAGTGAATGCCAGTTAAAACATTTATGGAGGGGAAGTCTATCTTTAAATAGTGTTGACAAGCACTAGATTTTAAAAATGGAATAATTTATTTACTACAGTGTTTTTTAGAGTCTTCAATACAGTAATGTGCATTGTGACAAAAAGCAGGATTTGATATATAACATTTGTCAAACTTATTTGACTCCTTATCTCTTTCCTACTGAGCATCTTGAGGAACTAATATTATAAAGAACTTATTTTGAAAAATACTATTGTACGTCATAAGTACCTAACTATGCTAAGAACTCCAACTTGATGGGCTTGGAGGAATTGGAAAGAAGAGAAAAATGAAGTTCTCTCAATTCCTGAACGTCAAGATCAGCCCACAGTACGTCTTTGGCTCCCTGACCCCACTCCTGCAGGTCCCCCTGGAGGTCATCACCTGTATGCTGGTCCACACCCCTTAGCTACACTCATTAAGTTCTGATCGCCAATGAAATTGCTCCCTTCCTTTGCCCCTACCTACAATAAAAATTCCCTTTCCCTCCAAACATTTGGGCTGTCCAGAAGAAAGCAATTTGACTAAATCGTGTCACCTTATGTGTAAAAAGTCAGCCAATCCTTCAAATCTCCAATTCCTACACAGATTATACTTTAAAAATATTTCTATTAACACTGTCCGCTCAAAATATTTCTAGGTAGCATAGAATGTATGTCAATATTACAAATGGAACTGCAGGGCAAACATTCTTTAACAGAGTGTTCATATTTAAGTGAGATCATTCTATGGAAGACCTTTGACCTTTGCTATAGAAATTAGGATCATCATCACCATTGTTAGTTTTAATAATAATTTTTAATAACCTCTGGTCTTTACTAGAGGTGAGAGATGGGGGGTGGGCAAAATGGGTGAGTGTGGTCAAAATGTACAAACTTTCAGTCATAAGATAAGTAAGTCCTGGGGATGTAAAGTACAGTATGGTGACTAGTTAACAATACTGTATTGTATATTTGAAAGTTGCTAAAATCATACGTCTTAAAAGTTTTCATCATTAGAAAACAAAAATTATAACTGTTTGGTGATGGATGTTAACTAAACTTATTCTGGTAATTATTTAGCAATATGTACATATATCAAATCATTATTTTGTATACCTAAAACTAACGCAATGTCAAATGTCAATTATATCTTAATTAAAAATAATAATAGTAAATGTTATGCTATTCTCATTTGGTAGGTTTTATTTTTCAGAGTTAACCCCAATCGTAATTAATAATATTTTCCTAAGGGTTATTCTGTCCCAAACAGTCTTCTAAGGTTGCTTATTTCTATTTGGTCATTTTTTGTTGCAAAACAAACCACTCCAAAACTGAATGGCTGAAGCTTTTCATAACCCACGAGCCTTCCGACCCACCAGTTCCAGCACTGTCCCTGCAATCCTTCTACTTCTTATGGTCCTTGTCTCACAATCCAGCCCTCCTGTCTCCTGGAGGCTGCCTCAGTCCCAAGCCATGTGTGGTGTGCTCAGGTATGCCCCGCTTGGTGCTGTCTTTGATCCTGAGTCACCAGAGACTGTGCCAATGGACATGGGAGCAATATGAGGAACTTGGAAACCCTGTGCGAAATGAACACTTCCTGATTTGATCTCCATCCACAGTCCATGACATAATATTGGAGAATACTTCTTGATAGAGTCTGATGCACCAACAACATCTGTTCAAAGTAAAATGGAACGTTTTTCTCAAGACATTGATGTGATCAAACCTAATATTGTAAAACATCTATTAACCCAGGAAGTCAAAGAGCATGAAGAGATTTCTCACTTGAAGAAAAATTATAGCCCAATAGGAAGAAGTGAAAAGATTCACCAGATTGCATTTTTACTTTTAACTCTTCCACTCATGGGCACCATTAATTTAGTGTACACACTTGACGTTTATGCATTCTAAAATGTGTTGCAGGTATCATTTGATTTTTTTGAAGGTATTTTTAGCTTTTGATCCCCTTTGAGGTGAAACAGCTTGCTTAGAGCTGCTCTATGAATCCATGGTACCCACGTATCACTCTTGACTTCCCTTCCATTGATTGAATTTCTTTGCCAGCGAGGACTTTTTGTCTTACAACAACAACTTCACAAATTTTATGTCAGGTACCATTACCAATAACACCATTTTCTGCAACAAAATGTATTAAAGCTGCCTTAGATTGCTAGCTAGTCATTCAGACTGTTTAAGCAAGCCAGCATAGATTTTTTTTTAAAACAAAAACATTGCGGTATATAAGACTTTCAATCTGGGTAGTAAATGTGATATTTTTTTTTTTAATTTATTGGGGTGACAATTGTTAGTAAAATTACATAGATTTGAGGTGTACAATTCTGTATTACATCATCTATAAAATGTGATATTTTAAACAAATAAAAAAGTGAATGTTAAATGGTTTATAGGACCAGTGATTTATTATTTCTCTCAGTTTTTCTGGTCTGGGTCAACTTGATACAAACTGAAAGGTCTAAGATGGCCTCACTCACCTGTCTGAGGCCTCAGCCAGAGAGCTGAGATGCTTGGCCTCTCTCTACTTGGTTTGTCTTTCTCCAGGAAGTTAATGTTTTTCAAAAGGTAGTCAGTCTCCCGGTTCCCAGCAACAAGAGAGCAAGCCCCAGTGGGCAAGTACTTTTCAATTTCCTGCTCTGTCATGTTTACTCACGACCCATGGGGCAAAATAAGTCACATGGTTAATTTCAGTTACAAAGGGGAGAGAAATATACTCCCCTGTTTGATGAGAGGAGTGACAAAGTTACACTGTAAAAGGACATTTGTGTAGGGATGGAAGGAACTGTCACAGCCATTTTGCAAGCCATCTACTTCATTCCTACTCTGGCCCCAGTGAAAACTGAGATGAGCAGTCCCAGCTGAGCCCTGCACGAGCTGGTGACCCAAACAAGTGTGAGTAAATAAATGCTTGCCATTTAGGTCACTAAATTTTGGGAACATTTGTTCTACTGCAAAAGCTAACTGAAACAACTTCTGAATCCATACAGTAGCTAAAAGTTCCAAAATTGTTGTTTCCATTTTTTAAGTTCATCTTATTCTTTTATGCTGAAGTATTTTAAAGTAAATGAGAGATGTAATGCAGGGACTCATCTCCCACTCCCTGCACAAGAACGCAGGATATGGTGAGGCCAAAAAGGAACACCAGTGGAGCCATGGATAGGGGAGTCATTCCATTATATTCTCGCTGGCTGCTGGGTTGGAGACACAGGAAGCAAACATCCACCAGTACCCCAATGAGGGGTCTTCCTGCACCCCAGTCTTACTGGTGGCCGGGTGAGACACAGGAAGTAGGATCCACATGATCTGCAATCCGCCATCCATGCTTGCTAACCCCACTTGCTAGCCACAACCTGCCATCTACTTCTCTACCAAGCAACCAACCAATTCCCTACCGTAGGCACGGCAGTTATATTAGTAGCTCATGGCTAACCAGTAACAGCTGATGGCCACCCAGCCACAGCGGCTGGCCATCTGATTACAGCTGATGGCCATCTAGTAACCAAGACAGCACCTTTCCACATGAGGCCGAGAGCCTGGAAACTGCTCTCTGGGATTCTGTCCCCACAGGAGATACCGTGTGACTTTTCCCCACAGGTTCTATTAGGCAAGATAGAAAACAAAGTGTTGTTCATACATGAAAGTCAAGTAGAAATTAGGTACTTGAAAACTGGGGCAATGACTCTTGTGCCCTTCTACACCCAACTCACCAATGAAGAGAAAGAAGAGGGTTTAATGAAACAACCACTGTCACGCGAGGCGGCCGGCGGGATCTCTGGTCCCACTCCCCACACAAGAATGCAGGACATGGTAAGGACGAAAAGGAACACCCACGGAGCCATAGGTAGGGGAGCCATACCACTATACTCTCGCTGATGGCTGGGTTGGAGACACAGGAAGCAGGAGTCACACTGTCTGCAACCTGCTGTCCACTTGTCTCTGCCAACCAACCTCACTTGCTAGCTCTTGCTAGCTCAACCACCATCTTCTTGCTAGCCCCCATTTTGCTGCTAGCGTAGCCACAGCAGTTATATTAGTGGCCAATGGCTCACTGGTTACAGCTGACGGCCAACTAGCCACAGCTGATGGCCATCCAATCACAGTTGATGGCCATTTACTACCTGAGCCAGCACCTTTCCACATGAGGCCGAGAGCCTGGAAACTGCTCTCTGGGGCTCTGTCCCCACAACCACAAAAACAAAAACACATTTGATTAAGAAACACTTTAGGAGAAACCACCATACGCCTTCATCCTTAATATGACATATTAAGGCCAAACCATAAGCGACGCATTTCCTTATGAAAGCTCTCAGAATTCATAGCACAGATTCCAAGGCAAAGAGAAAGCAAGAAAATAAGAAAGGCTGGAAACTCTGCTCCAAGTTTGAAATTTAAAAGGAAACACTTGCACTTTCCCCATCTATCACTCCTCAAACTGCATTTCCAAACTAGTCCTATATCAAAATAGCAGAATACATGCTGATAGAGTATTTAAGACACCTGGATTTTAGTTTTACCTCTAACCAGCTGTTGATCTGTCTGGCTCGGTGCTTTCACAACTATTCATTGAAAGACTAGCTGAACTTCCTAAATGTTGCTCTTCAAGAAATTAAATAACCGACCCAACCTCATACCTCATATTGGAAAGCCAGTCAGTATAGCATTGTGATCAAAAGCATGAACTGCGTTATCAAAAAGAACAAGTCTCAGGTCCAGCTCAGTAACTCACTAGCTGTAGAATCTGGGGCAGGTGTGTTAAATTCTCAGTTTCCTCATCTGTACAATGAGAACAGTCATTATATTAGAATCTGCTAATTCTGAGGTAATGCATACCGTATGTTCAGCACATGTCTGGCACATTAGGAAGTGCCCGGGAAATACGTTTTTGTGTTGTTGACCAGAACCTAAACCATGTCTCTTAATCCTATCCATACTGTCATAAAATACATAGGTCAGGTCACATGTTCTACAAAAATATCCTAACATTGCCCCCCTCACAATCGCCGAAACATCCGCTCTGCTTGCATGTCCTGTGGACAAAGCAGAAGTTGAACTCCCAAAGTCAACAGAACATTCGAGATCGACTGCTCTCCTTGTCCAGGCTGTTTTACTTCCCTTTTTTTAAAACTCCTAATTTGAAGTCTGAGAAAGAAAAAGAGATTCAGGGTGTGAGTTGAAAGGAGAAGGAAAAAGCAGGCTGTGAAAACTAACTTTGGCTTCTTCCCTGATTCACAGAGGAACGGCTAGCCCCAGTTCCCAGAGTAAAGAATGTCTTCCAATCATCTGCTTGAAACAGGATACTCAGTTTAACCAGTAATTCTGGTCTCTCCTTTTTTTTCCCTCTCATGTACAAGGTATCAAAAGAACAAATGATGCCTAAAATATTTTTATTCTGCAACTGGAAACAACTATATCCCATTCACAAAATGAGAAGTAATAGTATATTTAGGCAGGAAGAATCTGCCATTTAATCTTTACTGTAATTGCTAAGGATAATAACAAAACAACAATGACAATTTGAGGGGAAGGGGGAATCTCATCATCCTTCACCTTTGTTGAAGCCAGTAATACACCCAAGAAAGAATTCATATGAAGGCAGAGCCCGGGTAGGAGAACAAGTGAATGCCCACATACCAAATGAATAATTAAAAGTCATGTTTAAAAGGGAATAAATGGGTAAATAAAACAGTATATTCTATCTTCTGTCTTTGACAACTCTGTCTTCTTAATAACAAGGAAGTCCAGTACAAATTCGACATTCTTACACTCTCAGAGTTCCACACTGACAAATGGTGACATGCAGAGAGCCCTCCCTTGACCGCTGCCCACCCTTTCTCCATCTCCCAGTTCCAACCAGCACCACAAGCAGCCTGAAAGGCACAGTTGAGGATAACCCAGCCCATACATCCAAGCAATTCAAATTCTGCCTGACAGCTGGCTCCTGGCAACCCCACATGCCTAGAAATGCACAATAGTATGCTGTCAGGACAAACTCAGGGCAAATGCCCACACAGGCACTGGAATCAGCTTAGGCATCCAGACACGGTCTCAGAAGAGAGCGTGGACTTCAGACAGGTATGCCCCCTTGGCCTCTCCGACTCCTGCCCACTATATCCCAAGAAAACCAGAACAGGACCTCTTTGAGCTTGGGACCCAGGACAGGAGCCCATCTTGTTTGGGGCTAAAGGCAACAGCAATGAGAGCCTCTCCTCAGAATCTTCTCAGACCTTGGCTCCAGGGGCTCTTCCATAAGGGTGATTCCTTCTCAAACCTTCTCCCACAGGCAGACATGCAGCCGTTACACAAGTCCTCTGAGCTTCAACTTCTTTTTAGGTGACACCTCTACTCCCACAACCTTCTCCACAAGTGACAAACAAATGTCAGGCAACCAGCTTCTTTCTAATGTCTCATTTCTGACCTTATTCTTGAGTCTAAAGCTGCAATCCAAGCTTCTCATTTTCTCCAAATTCAGAAAGCTTATTTTTTTCTTGACATTTTATCCTACCCCAGGATAATTCTAGCCATTCGCCCTTCCCCCAAGGAAATGCACATATATCTAATAACACACAGTGGCCAGCTTAAGGTCACTACTTCTCCCTCACTTCCCAAAAGAAATTAAGAAGCTAATGCCCAGTTCCTTTTTTTAATTAATAATTACTCATATCCAACTTTGCGTCTTTATTCCTGAGCCCTGATTATTTCCTAATTTTACTAGAATTCCCTTTCTTTGAGCTTATACCTACCAATAGCCCTAAGACTGAAATCAATTCAACCACAACCACCAAAGTTATCATTCTGGCACCACTTTCTCTGAGCCCCGCAGGTGTTCTTCACCCCTCCACACAAAAGATTGTCAGAGAGGCTTCATAGCAGCTGTCTTTCCCATCAGTCATTTCCTCTTCCTCATCTGCTCCCAACCTGCTTTCTCATTTTCACTCATGTTACGTTGTCTCTCCTTTGTCCACTTCTCTCATGCTTCTCTGTGCTTTCTAATATACCTCCCTCTGTTCTAAGCAAGTGCCATCCTCTCAAGAAGGATTTGTTAAGAGCCCTCCTCATGGACACTGTGAATTGTCACCGAGGCCAAGACCCAAGGAAGACATTCAGGCAGCAGGCTTGTCTTTCAATCAGCCCTTTAATATCCCCTGCACGAACGAAGAGTGGAATGAAAGGATGTGTGGTCTAGAAAGAGTGGGGTGAAAAACAGGGCCAGGTTCATGGGTTTGCATCCCGTGCTTCATGGGCTAAGCATTCGGTTTAATGTTCTGTCATCTTCCAAAAATTCTTAAACATTTTATCTTTCAATTTTTTTCTATGTGGAGTCCAAGGGGACAACTGGGCATGTCGGTGAGCAGAAGAGAGCCACACACTATGCCTATTCACGTCCGTTGCCACCCTCTTCATTCACAATGCCCCATGAGCTCAGAGTTCCTGTGGATATACAATGTTTGAGAGTTCGGCGAGGCTGAAAGTGAGTACAAGGTAAGTGTGTTACATGGACGGCTGCATCAGTGGGGGTGCTCACGTCACCCAGGAGACACACTTTCCACTCAGAACTTTCTCCAAACGCAGAAACAAGGCACTAGCATTCTAAGTCCCAAACAACCAAAAACCCTGTCCTATCTTTTGTTACTCCTAACACTTCCCTGAATCAGCCAACCACTTACCCTGAAAATGACGAGAGAGACAAAAGGGAAAGATAGGACCAACCAATTGTTTCTTTTCCCTTCAGTCCTTGCTTACTTTTCAGTAAGTAAAAAGTAGAGTGTTGGTAGATGTTGCATATTAAGAAATAAAAACAGTTGAGTTAGTTTTATGCAGGCATTTCCACTGTTCAGCTAGGCACAAAATACATACGCATGTGTGAACTACAAAACATGAAATATGCAATTCTGGTGATTCCACATATAGGTCAAATGCTCTTAGATTTACACTTAAAACTGGCATTCTACAACAGAGATAAATGGTAAAATTAGTGCTATATGTTTAAATGTTAATGTCTCTTTACTTAGAATTGCATTAAACGGCAAATTTAAAACATAAAAGAGGCTGCAAAAGGAAGGAAAATGCTCTATATTTTAGTACCTTTAACTACCTTTTTGTCCTCTATTAGAACAAGAGGCCCCATATTTTATTTTTGGACTAGGCGCTGCAAGTTATGTAGCCACCCCTGGTGAACAATGAAAAGAGATTGAGTGGGACAGAGGCTGGGTTGAAAGAGGTCAGAGCTGGGCCACAGGCCAGCAGGATGCAAACATTTGTCTAAATGGTCTCTTTGACACCAGAATCCCGTATTCAAACATGTCCAATATGACCTTTCTCATTCAGAGTCAAAACCAAAATTCTCACTATGGATCTATCCCACCAACACCTTCCCTACCCACCTCTCTGACCCCAACCCCCCCCTCCCCCCCACTCAGCAGCTTTCTCAGCTCCAGCAAGGCTTATATTCTCTCACCTAACAGCCATATTTCCACCCCAGGGACTTTGCATATACCATCTCCTTCCTTAGAACACTTTGCCCCCAGGATATCTGAAGCACCCATTTCCTCATATCCACAGACATTTGATGAAAATGTTACTGTACCAGAGAAGCCCTCCCTGATTGCCTTATATAAACAAACAATAAGTAATTCACTAACCTTGCTTCATTTTCTTTCTCAGTACTTCTTACCAATGGACCTATCTTATATGTATTTATTTACTCATCTAAAATCTTGGTCTCCACTGGAATGTAAGCTTCATGAGGGTAGAGACTTCGTCTGTTTTATTCACTGCTGTATACTCAAACTTAAACACTGTAAGTGTTTGTTAAATGAATGGAGCTAACACACTTCCTAAAATCTGAAGTCACTGAGATTGAGATAAGAAAAGCTTATTTAATACGGAGACGTAGAACTGGATGAGCTTTTATATTACAAAATAATTTCTAATTTGAATCCCCAAATGGGGCCTGATGTCCGAAGTCAGGAAGCATTTTGTTTAGGGAAAACCACACAAGGAGGGTGCCGAGGAGCCTGGCGCTGAGAGAGGGGAAATGAACTCTGCCTTTAATGAGCTGTGCAATCATAAGCAATAACTGGAACCTACTAAGCCTCATATCTCTTAGCTATAAACTGAACATGATTTAACAATACCTGCCCTCCTTATCTCACATGTTTTTGCCTGTAATAAATGAGATCATCCATGCAAATGGGCTGAAATGTTAAAGAAATGCTAGGGAATTGTATTTGCCCTGCTAATTAAGGAAACAGCGGGAGGAGAGCAGGGCCTGGCAGAGGGAATAACAGAGCTGTTGGACCATTTAGCTAAGACTGGTATTTCAAGAGACTGGAATGAAAGAAGCCATGTAGTACAGCAGAAGCTGGGTCCTTGTTGATCTCTCACAGGGCAACCCTCATACATCTCCTATTTGACACGAATGTCACTGAGCCCAATTAGAATTAGCCTTTCACATAACATTCAAATTCCTGAACTTCCGAGAACAGCCATATAAGGGAGAAACAGACAGTCCAGATAAGAGGAAAGCAATGAAGAGGCAAAAGGTTACAGAAAAAAATGGAGATTTTTACATCCCCCCCACACAAAGGACAAGATGTTTCAACAAGTCCTGTCATTTTGGGAAAGACTTAACTAGAGAATATTTACCCAATGTCGGGCCATTCTCTTTCCCAGCATTTCTGTGTGGGGTGGGGGTCTTTTATTTATTTTATTTTATTTTTTTTTTTACTTCCAGACCTTATTTTTGTTTTAACTTGTTTTGTTTCTATTTGTTTCCTCTTATAGTTAATTTGTTTAATTTTTCATTGCCTTTTGCTGCACTCACTCTGCAAGTTGATCTATAAACTCCACACCAAAGTCACTTCATGGCTCCCAATTTAGTCCGCTTCCACACAGAGCAGAACTCTTCATGTCAGGGTGTTCACCTCCAATAGAATATATTTTTAAATTTCATTTTCATCCTTACAATGCCGCTGCAAAGATGGTGAGGCATAGAAAATTAAATTGTGCTTGATTAATCAAGAAACTACAGCATTTTGTAAGTCACCCTTAGATGCTGTAAACGAACCTTCTTGGTAATTTCAAGGCCCCAGATAACTTAAGCAGAACGTGTTTAAAATAAAAATAAAAATGCTTTGATGTGTCCCAAAGCAGGACGGCAGAATGGCTGTCAAAGTGGGCAGCCTGACAGCACTCCTGATGAGGGAAACCCTGCAATCTATTTTTAAACCAACCTGTGTAATTCAGGAGAGAAGTCACCACGTCTCTTGGTAAAGCTTTGGGGGGCAGGTGGAAAATAAGTTTGCAGTGCTGGAAATGGCAGCGCCACCCACACCAAGAAAGATGAGCCTTCAGATTCTGCCTTTTTGTAGGACCAAAAAAATGCATATTTTTTCAAAATATGCATTTCCTTAGTAAAATGGAAGCAACCTCTAAGAGAAAACACAGACGCCCCCAAATCTTAAAAAATTGGCGTGAACACCACCTTTTGGGTGTTGGTAAAAAGCAAGAGGAGTGTGTGACTCAGAGTTTAAGTGAATGACTTGAAGAAAAATTGATAGTGGCTCATAAGTAAATGTGGCTGTTGAACTATTTCCCATGAGAAAGACGGAGCAAATACAATAGAGTTCCAACAGTAGTGCCTCCAATACTCCGATATCTGGTCCTCAGATAAATGGTGAGGATGGTGATTGTCTCCACGGGGAGGATGCAAAGTGATTTAGCACAGAGATTATGGGCTCCCACCTCCCATTCTAGTTGAATGTGTAATCTTAGTTATTTAATCTTTTTGAGTCTTAGTTTTTCTCATCTATAAAATGGGATAAATGACACTGTACCTTGCAGGATTGCTGTTAATGATACGGTTGATAGATAGAAATGAGCAGGAGAAGGAGAAATGTAGCCCCGGTTAGAAAGCCCCCTGCTGCAGCTCCTACTTGGGTCAAGATCCCTGGCAGCTGCCCAGCAGGACTCCAGGCTTACACATACCTCTAAGGGATGTGTTCACACGTGCCCCTACATCAAAGAAATGCATTAGAAGAGAGGAAGACATCGGTGCTTATCACAGAACACATCCTGTTTGTCACCAATACCTTACTAGCCCAACAGGATTCCAGGTTTTCACATACCCCAAGGGGATGTGTTTACACAAGCCCTAAATCAAAGAAATGCTTTGCTAAATGCCAGAGGACCAGGAGCCTCAGGGGGAGAAAGAGAGATAAGAGAGGGGAGAAGGGGAGGCAATTCTACCCATAGAAGTAAAAGCATTCACACAATGTAAGGTGGGGCTGCTTCCCTCTCTTGGGTCAGCCCTGCTCCGTGTCTCAGAGTGTCCTTTCTTTTACTAATAAATTTCTGCTGTTCATGCTGCACAAAATTCTGTCTCTTGGTTGAACTCATTCCTTCAAGAAGATGAAGAGCCGAGGTTCAACATCATTTCCCAGTAACATTAGGATTTAAATAACAACACAGAGTAAAAACACTTAATAAGATTACATCGAAGGGCACATCCTAAGCATCTGCCAGATCATGAATTTGTCAAAAGGGCACTCACTTAGTATGAGAAATCAGAAGAGTTTTTTGGGGGGTACCACACATACTCTTCTTGGCAATCAAATAAATGTCCCAGCTGCCTCATCCAGCTTCTGATTGACCAATACCTGGTCCTGACTTAAGATCTGAGTAAGACCAGTCAATCCCCTACCCCTCAATCCCTCCCACCACCACTACAACCCCCATCTCCCCACCCCCTGTCCCAACACCCCCCCCCCACAGACAGACACACACACACACACACACACACTCCCCAGGCCACAGCCAAGAGTACACGCTGTGCCAGTACCCAGCCCTGGGTGACTGACCCTGACATGGGCCCCCCAAGGGCAGTTGTTTGACTGAATGGAACCTCTTATTAAAAATTAATTTCTGTCAAACCCGATTACATACGAACACAGCCCAATTGTGATCGCTACTGTGATTTCTAGAAACAAACATAGGCCCTACTGTTGCCAAAAGCTAGGGGCAGTTTAGGACAGTTCTGAGTCTTGATCTGTGAACAGGGAGACACAGCCAGCAGATTCCCTGAGGCTCACAAGGATATCTGTCCCTGGAGACATGGCTCTGTCCCACCCTCCGCCTCAGGCTCCTCCCTGCCCCACACTCACTCCCCTAATCCCTGGGGCAAATGTGTAGAGATGGAAAAGCCTGCTCCTTAATGCAGATGGACCCAGCATCCAATCCAGAGGCTACCACTTCTAAAGGAGTATGCTAGCCTTCTGAGAGCTTAGGCTTCTCCCTTTGTAAATACAGAATAATTCTGATAACACAACTACCTAACTCATACAGTTGTTGTGGAGAGATTAAATGAGACAATATACTTAAAGCATCTAGAATATAAAGAACAGGCTCTCAATACATACCTATTCCATCTCCCACTGCCACGCTGCCCTGTGCATTCCCATACTGGAACATTGTCTTCTGCAATGTTCCCTCTAAATTTAGAGTGCAAAATCAGGGGTTCTTACTCTCTTGAAAGCAACGGGTTTCAGAGAACAGAGATCTGAGTTTCAAATACTGCAGACCAGATGTACACATCCCATATATCTCTAATAAAACTTGATTTTTCTCCTCTGCAGTAATTGTTTCTTTTGTTTCCATCTCAGCAGATCACGGAGAAGCAAGTTAGAAGTAGAACATTCATTGTGTTCTCCTTTTCTCCCTCCCTTATACATCTTCGGTATTTTTGCCATCAACAACTTTGACCTGGCGTTGTATGATCTTCTAATGTCGAGAGAACCCAACTTCTAAAACGGGCGCCTCCGTACTGACTGAGAAAGAATAAAAAGGAACAACAATGTCTGGTGAAATGAGAGTAGTCAGTCTGAAAGGAGGCAAACATGCAATCTGAATCAGATATAAAATGTGAGGTCGCTGACCTAGTCATTCCACTTCCAGGAATTTATCCAAAGGAAATAATTAAGCAAGCATAAGCCAATGATTTTCATTATAGTACTGCTAATCATAGTGAAAAATTATAAACTAGCTAATGTTCCTCAAAAGGTTGATCGTATAAATTATTTTAGATTCATACAGTTGGCTATGAACGTACTAAATGTAATATTTTTAAAAAGATAAAATAAAGTTATGCTTAGTGAAATGGAAAGTTCTCTGTAAATTATTGAAGTTGAAAAAAGCCGATTGCAGAAAAACATGTGAATATAATTCCACTTATGTACAAATACAAAAATCTCTTAGGTATATTTATATAAGCATTCTTAAAACCCAAAGTGCACTTTGTCAAAACTTTCAGTGGTTCTCTCTGGTGGGAAGATTATGAGAGTACTTTCAAAAGACATTTTATAAACAGGTATGCTATGAATTTAGTAGTTTGAGCCTATGTATATTTAGAATACCCAAACAAAATTAAAATTCTTTATTTTTTAAGGGTGCTACAAGGTTTAACCTTACTCATCTGGAAAATAAAAGAATTGAGAGTACGACCAGGTAACAGAGTTTCAAAATACACAAAGCAAAAATTGATAGGACTAAAGGGAGAGACAGACAATTTAAAAATCAAATCACAAATTTCAACATCCCTCTCTATCATTTTATGCACAATACTTCTAACATTGATTGAGCATCTAGTATGTACCAGGCACTATTCTAGGTGATGGGTTAACAAGAGTACTTATAATTATTATAGATAAACTAGATAAAATGTCAGTAATATGGAAGATCTAAACATTATCAACTACCCTGAATGAGTTGATATTCATGAACACTATACTTAACAACTACAGAATATGTATTCTCTTCAAGTACACGTGATATATTCACCAAGATAAACCATATGCTAGGCCATAAAACAAGCCTAGTTATATAAGAAGTTGTAATTATATAAAGCATGTTCTCTGGCCACAGTGGAGGTAAATTAGAAATCAATAACAAAATATCTAGAAAAATCTCAAATGTTTAGAAATCAAGTAACATACGAGTCCTTCTAAATTACCTATAGGCCCAAGAAGAATTTACAAGGGAAACTGGAAAATTTTTTAAGCTGAATAACAATGAACATACAATTTATCAGACTTTATGGGATGTAACTAAAGTAGTGATTACAAGAAAATTTATAGCTTTGAATATTTATATAGAAAAAAGAAAGGTCTAAAATCAATTACCTAAATTTCCTACATTAAAAGCTAGAAAAAGAAGGACAAAGTAAATCCAAAGTGAAAGCAAGGAAATAATTCAAATACCAGCAGAAATCAAGCAAATAGTAAACAAACAACAGAGAAAATTCCATCAATAAAAAAGATTTTTATGGCCATATTTTTCCAAAACTTTTTGTAATTATAAGTGCCTTTAGGATGTCAAATTCCCAAAGACTTTCTTCTTATCTCTGGGTGACACATGATTCTATTTAGCAAACAGTCATTGACTTGCATGTTTCTCCAAGGTAAAACATTATGTAAGACTTATCCTGCTTGTACCCCTAGAACATGAGCAAGTATGCATTACCTATTGAACCAAATGCAGTGAGCTAGACCCTTTACAAACATCACATTATAAATATTTATGGAGGATATACAAATTGCATGACACTGCACTTTACATATGTGTATCATTAATATGCACAATACTTCTAATATTTATTGAGCACCTAGTATGTACGAGGCACTATTCTAGGTGATGGGTTAACAAGAGTAGTTAAAAGCTAGGTATTATTGCTCCCATTTTACAGTTGAGGAAATGGAGTTTCAGAGAAGTTAAGTAAGTAGCTCAGAATCACTGCTGGTTGAGCAAAGATTTTCAGCCCATCTCAAAACCTAGGTTTAAAGACAAAAAAGATGAAGGTACACAGTTGAACCAACAGTTATAAATTAATAGAATATGAGGTACTATAAGTGGATATAAAGACAAATGGCCCTGGGACAATGTTAAAATCAACTCCTACATCTCCTTAAGGAATTCAGAAAGCTTCCCAGAAGAGGTGGCATTTGAGCTGAGACTTCAAAACAGAGGAAAAGTTTCCAAGAAAGATGGCAAACACCTTATCACGTTCAAGCTGCACAATAACCCTGGGAGGATTAGCAATGTGGCTCTTTCATAGATGAGAAGACCGAGGTCAAGATTGCTGAAAGGACTTGTTCAGGATCAGACAGTTACTATGGTACATTCCAGGGTCTGTGCCAAGCATTTCACAGCCATTGGTCTCACGACAACCCTGTGGTTCAGATCACCCCACCAGTAACATTATCACCACTGGGTCTTGTCTCGGCCACCGACATCCTTTTGTTAGTAGTGAAGCTGGGCTATACTCCCAGTTCAGCCTGACTCCCAAGCTCAAGATGTAGGTCCTGTAAAAGTACCTAAAGACAAGAGTGACTTCAGGGGAAAAGGAGAGAATTGATTGATTTAGGCTCATGTCAAAAAACTTTTTCTTCCTACCAAAATAAATCCCAAGTGTACCTAAAAATACAATAATAAAATCCGAAAAATGTTGATCAGCACTTCAACTTAAAGAATAGGCTCCAAAATATTTTTTAAGAACTCTCTGTCCTTGAACCTCACTTCTTCCCATTCTCTCCCTAACAGTTGATTTACTCACGCCTTCCCCTAAGTCACAGGAGTGGCCTAACTTTAGTTTCCCTTGAAAGGCTTGGAAGGCGTGATTTGAGGCTGCCTGAGCTTCCTCTGTCTTTTTGTGACCTTCTGATGACCTGGGAGTTCCACCCACTTTGGTTATGGCCTCAAATCTACACATCAGTGGGATTCAGTTTTCCTTTTGATTGAATGGTTTCTCAGAACCCGATTCATTTAGCATCCCACCCACTTCCTTTCCTGTTTCTCTGGCCTTTGTGGGCAGAAGCCCACCTCGGCTCCCCAGCAGGCAGACTCTTGGGGGTTGATGGTGATAGATTTGTTTACAGTTCTCTTTATGTTTTGTTTGGTTGTTCTGGTTGTTTTGTTATTGTTTTTTCTTCCCATGAGGGGTAAAAGGCCAAATTGTGTTTTCCTTTCACTATCTTATGACTTTGGGTGTCAGTAATCCTTTGACTTCTCTTCCTATATTCGCCTTTGTTTTTTAATACAAGTATAGGCCTCACAATCAGAATTTAAATTGGCCTGAAGAAATCACCCTGAAAAGTTAGAACAATATAAGAATCAGGTTACTAAATTAACATCACTAAAGGCCCAACATCTAAAAAGAAAAAAAAATTTTTTTTTTTCAAAGAGGAATAAAAGAATTGGAGAATTTTTGACTCAGCTGGCTCAAGCACACACCTTCGTATTTGCCCACAGCAGGGTAAGGAAAAGGACTTTGGGGAAGAGAAGGACCGACCACCAGCAGCAAAACCATGCAGTTCTGAAATACAATCACCCAAAGTGCAAAGTGTATTCAGAGTAAAGGAAGTAAACTGCACAGAAAATTTGATTGTGCAAAGAATTCTACAATTTTAATAAATTACAAAGAATGCATTTAACACATTTTGTAACTAGCTTTCAAAAGGCTCTGACGTGTCTCAGTGGTCTCCAGAGTAAACACATCTCCCACACTGTAGCATCTATTTCTATAGATTTACGTTTCTGCTCTGAAATGATGTAATCTTCAATCTGGGGCAGTTTACAAATACCATTCCCAAATGATAAAGAAACAGAATTGAACCTCATTTCTTCCATTCCTCAAAGAACATGCCATGCAGGGCTGCACGTTAGTATCCATCAACCAGGAAATATTTAGTAAACAGAATTTGTACTCCATTTATTCTGAGTTTACTTTAAGAAGCCACTTATCTCTTTTGGAAGGACTTTGCCTTGCCAATCACCTTGTGGAAAAGGCCTGGAAGAGACACTCCCTGAGGACGTGCAGAATTCTAGGTCAACAGCTTGTGTGGCAGAAATAAACAACTAAACTATCTACGTCTTAAGATCTTCCCTTTTCCTTCCAAAGACAATTCATTCTTTTTTAGAGCAACTGAAACACGTCCGCAGGTGTACACACATAGACGCACGGACGAGCGCATGCGTACACACGCACTGGCACACACATTGCAATGGTACGTTCTCAGAAACCTGACCAAAATTTCTTCTCCAGTGATGGTGTATATTAAAACTCCAAAAGTAAATAATAATTTTGGAGGTAGGAAAGCTCTTAAAAGTCATTATTGTTCAACATTTCATATTGCAAATGGTAACGCTGAGGCCCAGGTTTATATTCTCTGAAAATTTCCAAACAAGATTAGAGTTTCTCCTCTGATCTCTCACAGTGGAAAGATCAAAGGCTCTGAGGTCAGATCAGCCTGTTTTCAAATTCCAGTTTCACCATTGACCACTTTGGTGATTCTGAGGTAAATTAATCTATCCAAGCCTCCATTTCCCCATCTGCAAAATGGAAAAGGTAAGTAAGAGTCCAAAATATACCACTATAAAGATGTTTTTTTTGTTGCTGTTGTTGTTTGTTTGCTTTTCTGAACGCTCCTTATCTGCCTAAAAGCTGAGCCTCCCAAAGAATTCAACTGTCATAAATGCCCTTCGAGGGAGTTTCACAACCAGAGAAGATTGACTCCTATCATTGGAGAGAAGTCAGCACTGGGATAAGAAATCACTGAAACAGATATTGTCAGAAAACTATCATCTCTCCCATTTATTCTCCTAAGGGCCCATTGCTCTTTCCTAAAATTCATTGTTTTCCCGTAAGTGCCCTTCTTCCCCTCCCCCTATCAATATGGCATATAAGCCCTAAACTCTAACCACCTCCTTGAGTCATATTTTTCTGTGAACTGCTACAAATATATGTGAAAAGTTTGTCTTTTCTTTTGCCAATCTGTCTTTTGTCAGACCTCCAAAATCTGCAGGCTTCCACTCACTGAATCTAAGAGGTTAGAGGAAAAGTTTTTCCTCCTCGATAGAGCTAACATATATTAGGTACTTACAATGAACAAGACACTCTTCTAAGAACATTACAATACACTTCTAAGTGTATTAATTAATTTGTTTTCTACCATGTCTCTATATTATTTCCATGTTAGCGTTAAGAAAACTGAGGCACAGAGAGGTTAACCAACTTGCTTTAAGTCAGACAGCTATATAGTAAGTGGTGGGGTAAGGATCGGACCCTAGCAATCTAACTCCAGAGTTCTTACACTTACAAAAATAATCTCTACCATACAAGAGGGTACCAAAGATTAGAGGAGATAATTTGCATCCAGCATCTAGCCTGGCACAAAGGAAGGGCTCATGTAATGTAGATCGCATTTTCTACTATTAGAAAAATGTGTCAATGTGCTATTGATGAAATTAGAGTGTTTTTCATCTTTCATCCAGGGTTAGGGTAAAACAATGAATCTGATTTGTGCTTGACAGTCAGTGTGGAGAGTGTTGGAGCTCCTGAAAACAGACAGACGAGAGAGCCAAAGGACAAAAATTTGTCAGGGTTACCTAGGACCATCCAATGGACCTCAATAGTCCAGTGACTAAAGAGGTGTGAGCTTTATTTTGTTTTGTTTGTCTGATCACAGAGCAGGATTATTGTCTTGACCCTAACATAAAATGGATGAGGTATGCCACAAACTTCCACCAATTCCATGCTCATCAGCAATCTCGCAATGAGGAATTCAGCTCCCCTGATGCCCTTATTCTCATCCTGGGAAGGGAGTGGCCAATCGGATAAGCAATATCCACATCACTGTAGAGGGTGTAAAACAGATGTTAAGAACCTGGGCTTTGGAGTCAAACAGACCTATGAACAAATACCAACTTCACCAGAACTTACCTGGGGAACCTTTGGCAACCTTAGTTTAAACTCTCTGGATTTCTGTTTTCTCATCTGAAAGATGGGGATTTAATATCCCAATAAAATCTACCTTATAGGATAGATGGGCCAGCCTCCTAATAATAACTCAGTGTGGCAAATTTATAAATTGGCTTTGTGACTTATCAGCCACTTTGCAGAAAGTCTTCCATGATCCTTTCTTCCCCCACCTCCACCCCCCAAAAAAATCCCATGCTACTCTAAATTCCCGCAGAACTTCTGGGTCATTTTTGTGGAAACAGGTAACATTAATTTCTATGTACCAAAGTGCTAAGCACTTTACATGCATTTTCTCAGTTAATCCTGATTGACAACACCGTGAGGTAAATACTATTATTATCTTCATTTTTTTTCCACAGATAAGAAGAGGAAAATTTTAAGTAAATGGTTACACAAATAACTCAAGTAACTTAGTTATACAGGTAGCTAGTGTTGAAGCTAATATTTTTGAACCTACAGGAATCTAAATCCAGAGTCTATGTTCTTAACTTTATGCTGTTTGTCACTCTATACCTTATAATGATTTGTTTTGATTATTAGTTTTATTTCAAGGTTAAAAGATGAAGATTTGTATGTAAGTTATATTTTTATGGCCCCAGAACACAACAGGTTGTCTATTATTGAATGAACGAATGACTGTATACCATAATTCCATTCCTCTGAGCCTTATCAATCATAATTTATTTGCACTAAGTGCTTTACATCAATTGTCTCATTCAATGCTCACAACAACTCCATCAGCTATTATTCCCATTGTGCAGATGAGGAAACCAAGGCTCAGATGGACAAGCTGATCTCACTTAAGGTCACATGGCTAATAGGTGACAGATCTGGGTTTACCATCCAAGAAGACTGAACTCGCTGACCGAGCTTGTAATCATTGTTCGTTCCACAGCTGAGAACCAGATCTTAACTGAAATGGCCTCATCAAACCACAGACACATCTTCTGGCCTGACACTCAGCCAGCATCTCTCTTTTTAAAACTTTTTAATTCTTAATGGCTTTTGTCAAAGAGTTAGAAGGGCCTTTAAAATGTGAAACTTTGTATCGAAATCAGTGGCAATTCCAAAATCCCTTACAGGAAAGCTTTGGAAATAGCAATTTCACTGGAATAGAGGTGGAGGGGAGAAGAGAAAGGATTTGGGGTGGGGGTAGGGGTTATCATGAAGCTCTATTTTCATAGGAGGCTCACTATTTTTTACTCAGATTTTATTATTATTTGCAAATTGCTGTTAGATGTTATAGGGGCACTTTAAAGGGATAATTACTCTTCCATTTGAGAATATATAAAAAATTGTGTGTTTCATGAATCTGTACATGAACCAGTCTTGCTTACCATTTTGCAAAAGTGATTTAAACATCAGTACAATTAAATCTCAATTTTATAAATGACATCAAGATTTTCTGGCTATGGGAACACCAACCTGATAAGAACAGACACTGGGAAGATCTCACGGAGCTGTGTGAATGGCAGGGAACATTTATGCTCAGTGGAGACAGTTGCACTTACACATAGTGCCCACGAGAAAAGAGAACCCACCTTGTTCTCGGGAGACCAAGGCCTCCGAGTGCAGACGTGATCCAGGAAAAGGATGATGGCATCATTGTAGTCCATTCCCTGAAGAAGCCGGTCCAAAGTATTGTGGCAGTCACAAAAGCCAGCATCATCAGGAAGGATGTTAAAAAACAAAATAGAAAGCATAGTCTTCTGAGTGCTCACATACACGCACACACATTCACACACCGAGACACCAGAATTTATCTGCTCCCGAAATACTGGGTGGAGTTCCAGTCATGACACATCAAAAATGTCATAATACAACTGGAACATATCCAAAGAAGGTCACTTAAAATTATTGGGGTTTGTGAAAAATAAAAATAAAAAAGATTTCAAAACACTTCAGTATGGAAAGACAAAGTATGAGAGTTGGTGTGACTATAAAAATCACAGAGGGTACTAGTAGAATGAACACAGTTGGTGACACCAAATTCTGGCAAAGCAGACCTAGAAGCTCTGGTGAAATTATTTTTAGGACAATTTATGTTTTCAAATGCTAGGCAATAGGGCAAGTAATAAACTAGAAAAAAACATAACTCCAAGACAGTCTATAGTTGTGAGCTCATAATAGCTTATGGTGCAGTTACAGCTAAACTATGTGCTCAGCCTTTTGATGTCCCATGCTATGAAAGATATAACAAGCTCCGTTTCACACTGTTCTTTGAAGCCCCTGAGAGAGGAGATGCTAGATTAAATTAACTACTGGTTTAATACATATGGCAAATCTGGTAATTCACAAACTGGCCAATCAAAAGAATCACCTGGGGCCTTTTCTTAAAAGCAAACTCCCAGGCCTCCTATCCACTGATTCTGATTTAGAACATCTGGGACTTAGCAACATGAAGTAAAAAATCCTTTCTATAGAAAAATGCAAACTGTAATCTGATTGGCTGGACATGAACCAGGTCTTACTCCTGAACCAATCACGTCTTACCCCTGAGATGGTAAAACGAGGCACTTTTCTTTGCCTGGCATGGGTCATGAACCTTCCCTTGTGGTGGGAGTGGGGTTTTCCCCAGGAAAGAAAGTGGATGACTAATATTCAGTCTCCCCTTCTTCCCAAGTAACAGAACCTTAATTATATTAAGGGCCTTATGTGCCCAACTTAAAGTCTATATCCCCCAGCCTTTCTGGCTGTGGTTGTATGATTAATTCTGGCCCTTGAGTGCACAGTGTATAAGTCTGGTGTAGGATTTCCAAGAAGCTCTTCTTTAAGATAACTTATTCTGCAAGGCAGTGCACTCTTTTTCCTTCCTTCCCTCCTCCTTCCTACTGACTGGAATGTGAATATGATGACTAGTGATGGAGCCACCGTCTTGCGACTATAGGAATCAAAGCTAGAATAAACCTGAGTTTCAAACGATTTTCTGAAGTTGCCCTACCAAGGCAGGATTTTCCATCTCCTGACTTTTACAGAATAGAATAAACCCTGTGAGTTTTAATGATATGTGGTTTTTGTTCTCTATACTAAGCTTCTGAACCTAATCCTCCCTGATACAGTAGGATTCTATGGCCAGATGTAACTGGGAAGGGACTCTAAGCATACCAAAAAGCATAGTTATTTCTGTGCTCTGCAAATTCTTTTTAAATTTCATCCCCTATATCTCTGGGCATCTTGATTTTTTTTTTTTTTAAGATTTTATTGGGGAAGAGGAACAGGACTTTATTGGGGAACAGTGTGTACTTCCAGGACTTTTTTTTTCCAAGTCAAGTTGTTGTCCTTTCAATCTTAGTTGTGGAAGGTGCCGTTCTGCTTCAAGTTGTTGTCCTTTCTGTCTTAGTTGTGGAGGGCACAGCTCAGCTCCAGGTCCAGTTGCCGTTGCTAGTTGCAGGGGGCGCAGCCCACCATCCCTTGCGGGAGTCAAACCAGCAACCTTGTGGTTGAGAAGACGTACTCCAACCAACTGAGTCATCCAGGAGCTCAGCGGCAGCTCAGCTCAAGGTGCCCTGTTCAATCTTAGTTGCAGGGGAAGCTGCCCACCATCCCTTGCGGGACTCGAGGAATTGAACTGGCAACCTTGTGGTTGAGAGCCCACTGGCCCATGTGGGAATCAAACCGTCAGCCTTTGGAGTTAAGAGCACGGAGCTCCAACCGTTGCCTGAGCCACCGGGCCAGCCCCGGCATCTTGATTTTTGCTTTCTGTTCCAGAACTTGAAAAATATTCTTGTCATGACTCATGAAGAATTTGTCTTTTGTTACTTCCAAAGGTAGGCATAATTCATCACCTACACCTGTTATAGCCTTTTCACATATCTGTGAATAACCACTCCCTCTTCAAAATTTAGTGTAAGATTTAGTAAACCCCAAAACGCTTCTAGACCAGCTCCACTTAAGTCTAGATAATCAAAAGTAGTTATTCTTTTAACTCAGCCTCTCTGTTTCCATGTTTGTTAAACAGATTCAATCAGCGGTTTTCAAATATTTTTAGCCCTTGATTCAGAAAAAAAAAAAAAAAGCCTCTAGCACCTCCATGTACAGTTACACAGATTGGGTACTGCCATTTTGTCATTGTTTTCTGATTGACACCTTTTAGAGTTGTGCAGTATACAACCTGCCCCAAAATATACATAGGAGGTGATTCCCCTGAAGAGGACCAGAGGAACAAAATTCAAAAATCATTGCAGTGATATTTTCAAGTCATATAATCAATAAAGGACTAGTATTTAGAATATCAAAACACTCATAGCAATACAAAAAAACAGAAATAACCCAATTGAAAATGTGGTAAGAGACTTGAACAGGCACTTTGCAAAATGCAATATCCTAGTCAACACAAGATTCAACCTCATTAGGAATCGAATGATGAAAATGAAAATCATAATAAATAACCATTTCATATCCACCAGGTAAACAAACACTAAAAAGTCTGACAATATCAAGTATTGACAAAAACATGGAGATATATGAAATCACAAATAGAGTTGGTGGGAATGCAAATTAGTACAAGTACTTCAAAAACAATCTGTCATCATCTAAAGTCGGAGGTCTACACGGCCTCTACCTATTCCACAACTTTGTATACCCCAGGGAAACATGTGCACATGCATATTAGGGTACATGCATAAAAAGTGTTCTTAGCAGTATTGTGTGTAATAGTTAAAATTGGGGGAAAACACACAATTGTCTACCAATTTAAGATAGTCTACTATAATGGAATACTATGGAATGCAATGGAATACTATTTTGCATGAAAATGTTGAACTGTCACTACACTCAATAACTTGGGTGAATCTAGATCCAACGATATTTTCTCTGCCAAGCTGAAAATATGAATTTCTTCTGTAAAACGATTTCGTATTTTATTTTATGGGTCAATCTTCATGATTGTTTTGATGGCACGCTCTATTGTGAAGATTAGAGACAGATGAAAAATAAGTTGGATTAAAAGAATAATTGCAACAGTTGCTGATGACTGTGTTTACAAGATAGAAACCTGAGATTAATGGGGGGAGGGGGCTCACTATGACTTCTTAGAGTCCTACATTCATTCAAACAGCTTCCATGTAAGATGGGGCAGGCTATGTTTCCCAGAAATGGCTGCAACAGTATTTTCTTTCCCAGGTGCTCTTTCAGAATCTTGCCTCTCCTTCATCTCTTCTCTCTGAACCCTATAGATCCCTGTATACAGCAGAGGTGACTTCTGAGCCTGGGTCCTAAAAGCCAGTACAGGTTCCACCTGGCTCTCTCACTTGAGGTGTCACCCATGGAACCCAGATACCATACTGTGAGGAAATTCAGGCCACATGGAGAAGAACCAAAGTCACTGGCCCTGAAATCTGGCTGAGCTCCCAGCTGATAACCAGCACCAACTCCCCAGTCATGTGAGTGAGCCATCTTGGAAATGGAGCCTCTAGCCTGCAGTAAGCTACCCCACATAAGAGGGCACTGAGCAGATACCAGCCTTTCCTGCTGCTATCTGCCCAAATGCAGACTTATGAACAAAATAAGTGATTGTTATTGCTTGAAGCCGCTAAGTTCTGGGGTGGTTTGTTATGCAGCAATGATAACCAGAACTGAAGATAAAGGGACATTCCTGCTACAAGTGTCCTGGGAGCTATGTGTTCCCAAGGATCCCTTCTGTACGTCCCCCTTTCTTTACTCCTTCCTCTCTTAGTATTTATAGTAGGAACTAAACTGGACCTAATGAAAAACCGCTTAATATAATTAATAGTTAGCAGGAAAAGGGGAATTCTAGCTTAGAAGTAGCAACTTTTTTCAGAGTTGCTTGGTGCCTTTTGGGATGTCATTACAGATAATATATGATATTTCCTCTCTTCTCCTTTGTGTGTCTGAGAGTTCATTTTTGGAGGTATGGTGGCCCAAACTTTTCATCACTAAAAGGCAATGGATATGCACATTCTCTAAAAGTATTTTCCATGACCAAACAGGGAAGTGGGCGGGCCAAATTGCATACATGTTAATCCTTTCCTATATATATAAAAAAATCAAATGTAGTATCTAAAATGTATTTTGACTGTTGCAGCATCTAGGGGCACACAAGGACTTGCCAATAGTTCCTTGGAGGTTTTACTTTGATTTGAGGCACAAACAGAAAGATTATGAGGTTACACTTAGAAACATGACATTGCCTTTGAGGGCTTGTTAAGTGTTCGGTTGCCTTTTATTTTAACCTTGTTTCACGGAATCAGTGCAATACAGATCAAGGCCTGGATAAATATTTGTGATGTTTGAACTTTGTTCTGTACCCTTAAACACTCTTAGGAAATCAATTTTGGACTAAAGAAGTTTGAAGATGCTATCACCAAAACTGGATTGATTCGGGACCTATTGTGATCAGAGCACAAGATGAATTAGGGTACCTGAAAGGCTGCAGGGTCTTGTGGGAAAGGATTATTACTACGTGGGGAACTGCATATAGCTGTATATTGAAAGTAATCCTTTTGAAGCAGTCTAAGGTCTGAAGACTGATTTTTTTCTTTGCATTTTTTAAATTAGTTTCAGGTGTACAAAGCAACACAACAGTTAGACATTTACATCCCTCACAAAGTGATAACCCCCCTCCCTCAAGTTACTACCCCTCTGATATCTTATACAGCTGTTATAATTCCATTGACTATCTTCCTTATGCTATTTATACTCCACCTTCTGTGGAGTATATATAAATATATCAACATATATATATATGTATCAACATATAAATATATATCATTAAATATATATATTTAATTATAGTTGACATACAATATTATTCTACTTCAGGTACAGGTGTTTAGAGTATTGGTCAGGCATCTACACAGTCTATGAAGTGATCCCCCTGATAAGTCCAGTACCCATCTGGCACCTTACATGATCTTTACAACATTGTTGATTATATTCCCCATACTGTGTTTCATATCCCCATGAATATACTGTGTCTACTAATTTACACTTTCTAATCCCTTCACCTTCTCCCCTACCGCCTCCCCCCTCCCATCTAGTGAAGACTGATTTTTAAAGCTGACTTTTCAAGAATATTTACTTACAGCCAGCTACCACATGATCTGCCCTTGCTATGTTCTGCATCTCTGTTAATTCTAAAGACTCCATGGTATTCTCTCTTTTGTTCTTTCCCTCTCCTTTTCCCTCTCCCTCTCTTTCTCTCTCCCCATCCACCCCAGCTTTTCTCCTGGAGGGTCCAATTGAGGAAGTAAATTTCTCCAGGGCCAGTTCACTTGTGTAATTCTGAAAGGGGAGTGTGGGTCCAGGTCAGGCTGCTAGCCACGCTAGATAGAGTTCCTTTGGAAAATCAGTTTTATAATTTATGTGCTTATGAAACCAAGATAGGGCAATTTCTCTGTAGAGAGGGAGAAGGGAAGCTTCCAGACAGATATGACATCTCTCTGGCATCTTATCAGCTGGGGCCCTCTGGCTCTCTCATGATTTGGCTGTTGAATTTCGGTTTGATTACACAGGTTACTTAACCTCTGCTTCTTCCACTTCCTCGGTTGTAAAATGGGGTCACCACTTCCTAGCCAACATCATGGGACTCTATAAAGATGAGCAAACACTGATGACAACCAGTTTAAAACAAGAGCTAAAGCTTCAAAGGTCAGTTCAGCCACTTCCCATGAGATGACTTTAGGTGTTATTGGCCTCTTTCTGCATTAGTTTCCTCACTGAAAAATAAGGATAATAATAGACCATGTCTCACAGAGCTGTTTTGAGGATTAAATGAGATAATATTGTTCATGGAGTACAGCATCTGATACTGTTAATAAATGTTCATTGCTTCACCTGCTCTGTGCTCATTTTATCTAGTGTCAGCGATCCATGACCAGAAGGCTGGAATTATAAGAGAATTTTAGAATGAAAGATAAAGACTCTCATTTTATGGACAAGAAAAAGAAAACCCAGTGAGGTTGGGTGACTTGTCCAGGGCTGTCCCATTCATTAGTGAGAGAGCAAAAGTTAGAGTTCAGGTCTCCTAATTGTTTGGTCCCGGAAGTCTCCCTTTTCACTCCTTTGAAGGCTGTGATGGTATTTCTATCCCCAGATAATCCTTTCTCCATCTGATTTTAACCCTAAAACCAGTTTATACCATTAACCAGTGCATTCCCTAAGTCCCAGACAGCCCCCACGGAACCTGCAGATAACCTCCTCTCCGGAAAGGCCCACCCCTGCAGAAGGCCAGGAATGGTAACGCTTTCTCTGAGACCTGAGGAAGCCACTAATGGGGACAGCAGGTGAGGAGGGAGGCCGGGGAGCTGCAGCTGCTGGCAAAGGTTGCCCTAGTAACCGCGCGGCTCCATTCAGGAAGTGAGCCCAACTCCAAGATGCAAAATGATCGCCTTCACGCGGCTCCTACGAGCACAAAGGAACCAAAGGAACGGAGAGATAGGCAGGAGAAAGGGAGGCGAAGGGCGAGGTAGGGGCCCATGCTGTCAGTTACAACCTTCCACCTTCCATAGAAGAAAAAGAAAGAGAATAGCTCTTTGAATCTTCTGGCCTGTGTGAACCTTAAAAACCACCCTTTTAACATGAGTCCTTTTGTGGCAATAGAGGGAAGCAGGTCCCCCTCCGTTCACCGGCCCTTATGAAACAATATGCCAGGAGGTGGGGTGGGGTGGGGAGAGGGAGGCCGGGAGGTGGAAATCCCAAACATTGCAGCTTTATGGGGGCCCTAAACTCTTCTTGCTCCCTCTTTTTCATTCAGACTGATGACAAAGACCATTTGCTACCAATTTATTGGAAACTTTTTTTTTTCACAGCTTGAGCTGTTTAAATGCAGGGAGCTCCCTCTCCCCAAATCGCTGTCAGACACTTGCTGAATGGGCCAGGCTCAATTATGTTCCCTAGGCAGGTTCAGCTCACACTGTGACCCTGCATGGCTTCCTGCTATTCATATGTGTTACTTCCCTTTTGTGGTAATGGCTTGTGGCACTCGGCCAGAAAACATTATTAATTTCAGAAGTGGACTGACAAACAACAAACCCACAGTGAACCGAGAGGAAGTGCTGAGGAGGCCAGCTGTCGGCTTGAGCAGAGCTGTAGGAACTCAATGTATGCAAGTTCTAGGAGGAAAGGAGATGATAATCCACAGAGAGGAAATGCACTAAAATAATCCACAACCCATGTTGAAGAAAAAAGAAAGGAAAAAAAGAAAAAGAAACCAGAAAAAAGAAAGGGGGGAAAAAGCACGCAGCTACTTGAGCTGCAGCTGGACAGGAAATTGCTAACGCTGCTTGCAAATCCCTACTTTGAACAGGCAGTTTAGGGAATGCCAGGAGCGGAAATGGTTCAGAACTGGATTAACACAAGCCAAATTGAACTGCAACCACTTCTCCTTTCTGAGCTTCGGCTGACTTCGGGCAGCCCAATGGGAGATTGACTTGCTCTTTCTTTCTTTTATACATGCTTAGTTGCTAAAAGTTACCCTGGACAGTTTGATATGATTGCCATAAAATCAGGGCCACTTGCCTCCTATCATGTAGATGACAATCCAACTGGCATCTCACGTCATGTGGGTGAAAAGCTGCTTTCTCCCCACTGCCGATAAAGGGACTAAGCTCATTGTAAGAGTACAAATATAGGTATGTTCTAGTTCATTTGATTTCATACACCTGCCCATTGCCTTTTAGTTTATGTACTTTTACACTCTGGACAAGGAGAAGGGATATCCCAAGGAAAATGACAGGTAAGCCTTTACTTTTAAAGAAACAGTTCAAATCAGTTCCATAAGGTTCAATGGTGGTTTCTGACCCACATTCTAAACCAGTTAAGCACAAAGCACATTAGAACAGGTGTGGCAAAGCTTCATGTAAAGTGCCAGTATTAAATTTTAAAGCCACATCCAGGCTCCAGGGAGAAAGTTTTTGCCATGAAAGATATTCTTTGCCATGTTCAGGAGGAAGGAAAGGGGAGTCACCACTCCTGATTCACTTGTTATTCCAACACGGATCATTTGCAAGTAGAATTGCCAGACAGTGAAAGACTAGAAAGATAATTATCCCTACTTTCTCCCTGGCATATGTATAACTGAGTGAAGATCCAGACAGGGAAGGAAAGGAAGGTTAACACTGTGACTGTCACCTGATTCTTCTGCTACCCTCCCCCACTCCTTATGACTATTCGTAACTACACAAATCTTACACTCAGCAGCAAGGTGTACTCTCTCTGGCTTCCTTTTTCAAGAGCATTACAATTTTCTTTAAAAAGCCAGAACTATATTCATAGCAAGTATTGTCCATATACAATAGTCCATTCTATGATGTCATCTTTATTTGAAGCAAAAGATTTTAATTTCCTAAACTGCACCTGAAAAACATTCTTGGCATAGCTTAAAAGATAAGAACTTTGCCATATTTCTACATGTGCTTTTACAAGCCAGTATCAGTCCCGACTGAAAAGTATCTAAAATGTGTCACTTCACATGCAGGTACAATTAAGGATCTTAAAGACACACAAATACACATTCAATAGCCAAAATAGTTATTTATTAATAATTTAAGGTTTTACATTCTTATAATAAATTCCGTCTCAAAACTTTACACCATGAACATAATGGAGCAACTTAACTCTTTCTTCACAATCAAATGCACTTCACCTATCAAATGGGTACCCATGCTCACACACACACTTCCAGTTTTACACAAGTTTTTTTAAAAGGAAAGAAACCAACCCAAAGTATTGCATTAGAGGTGACACTCCCTGAAGAATTTTGTACAGAGGTAATAATATACTGTTTAGCACAGCTGAAGTTAAAAGAAAAAGTGAGCCCATAGTTTTGGTGCCTTTCCAAGATATACCCCCTTTTAAGACAACACAAGCCAAAATATTTACAAAGGTAAGGCATAGTCATAGTCCTAACTACATTAAGAGGAGAAAAAAAAAATCATATGAAAGAGACTGAAGACTGCACCATAACAAGGTCTTAGCGATAATCGTGTCCATGAAAATATTCAGAATTGGTAAAGTTGAGCATGCTGCAAACATAACCTTTGGATTAGAAAAGAGCAAAAAGTTTCTATTTTTTTTGTTTTAAGAAGTGGTATACTGCTCTTTCTCCCTTTGGATGATTTCTTTTAAACCCAAAGAAAAAACAAACAAACAATTCAAACAAACGCTGCCAAGTGATTTAAGATCAAATATTTACAATAATCAAATGGAGTATCCGATTTACTTTATCTATTTATTATTAATTTTTTTTTGCAAACCGATACTACAAATACAGAGCTGAAACCTGTCTTTGGCTCCTCTATATGCAAAATTGAATCAGTCTTCACTGAAGACAATATAGTCAGTTCCAGATGCAAAAGGTAACAGTCATACAAGGCCCTAGAGAACTCATGCTCCTATCCTACCATTGGGTCCTACCCTACTTATCTGGAAGTCCTTGGATTCCACTCCCTGCATGGGTCGGCTGTACACATGGGTGTGGAGCAAGCCTACTGCCTGTATCTATTTATCTATACAGCATGTCCTGTTCTTCCAACGAGAATGGAGCAAATCTTTCAAATCTCTCGCTTTGTAATAACCAATTCCACACGTGGTCACCTTGTCTAATACAGACAACTGGTGTCATTTGGACACTCAGGGCCACATACAAAGAAGGCAGCCCAGTGGATGCTGCCAAGAGAAACTGCTAAAGGACACTTCCCAACGAGGAGGGGGGTGTGGGGCCTTTCACGTGGATTGCAGGGAGTCCACCTGGTAGACATTCTGGTTGGAGGGGGTGGTGAAGTAGAGCTGTTGTGCAGGGACCCGGTTGTCACAGGGGCTGCTGAGTCCCAGTGTCCTCTCGAAATCCAGCAGTTGGCCCATGAAGTTGAAGTTGGGGGAGATGTTGGATTTCTTCATCTTGACAATGTCATAAGCATCATTCATTGACAGGTTGAGCTTCTGCATGAGATAAGCCACAGTCACAGTGACTGAACGGCTGATGCCAGCCAAGCAATGCACCAAGACGCCACAGTTTTTGCCCCGGGCTTCATCTGTAAACACACAAAAAGGCAAGATTTCAGTAGACTGAAAAACTACCCTTTGTGAATGATCAGTCTAAAAAACATGAATTTAGAAAAAAAGATAGAAAATAATCGTGTGTGGCAGTTGAGCCCTGCAGGAAAGCAGCAGAAAATGTATCATTGCGATAAAACATGTACACTGGGCACAATTACATATTTCAGATATTTTCTGAAAAGGGAGCTTTTGTATTAAGTTTCTGCCAACAAAAAACTCCTTAATGTGTGCATTCTTTGCCTCAGCATGTGAATACCAGAAACCCTGCAATATGGTAGTGAATGCCTTTTATACAGACAAGCAGATTGCAAGGGTCTATTAAATTATTCTCCAACTGTTGTGCAGCTAACAATGGAGGTATTCAGGCATTTTAAAAGAGAGAGGGAAGTCACAGGGGACAGCCCATTAGGAGGAACAGGATGTCGACATGGCCTGAAAATGAGTTCCTTTGTAATAGGAAATGCATTACAATGCCTGGAGATTCGCTTCTCCAGGCTTCCAGCCCACAGTCCTTCCTGCTGGGCTCAGGTTACCCCTCACTGTCTCACTGTTAACCGGTATCACAGTAACATTCAACTGGATTACAACATCTAGCATTCACAGGGCTTTCCAACAACTAACTTGATGTCCTAAAATAACTCCCAGGTCTTTTAAAATTATAAAGCAGTGCTAGAATTCCTCTCTACCGCAAGTACTTCTTTCTAGCCCAACCCCAGTCTACAGGTTGTGGGCACATTCTGTATTCTGATTATGAACGGTCCCCTTTTCAATTGACTGAATTCAGAGTCAAGAAACAGCATTTCAAATACACCTCGTGGGCTGCAGCCTTCTCAGAAGGCACTTTTTTTCTTAGCAAGAAGATAAACCAAAATTAAAAACGGCATCTGAACATTCCAGACCAGGAGTCCGACGAGTTAACAAGCAGCAAGAAAGATTAACAGCTTAAACTATCAATGGCTAATATTTTTTCATTTAAAAGACTGCACAAGGACTGTTCATTAGTCTCACCTATGAAAGAAATGGCCTCAGGGAAAAACTGGGACAGGTTTTGGCTCCAGTGATCCGAGATGGGGATCTGCTTATATTTAAATTCTCCTGCGTTCTCAAAGAGATTCGGCAAATTGGGGGTGACGTTCAAAATGTACTTGATGCCGAACTCCTCCAACACGTCCAGGTTGGTGGAGTCCTTGGCACAGCCCAAGTAGAGGAAGGGCAAGATCTCCACGGGGAAAGAAGGCTGGCTGTTGGTCAGCGGGCTGCCATCTGAGTCCGTTGCACTGTTGGGGTCTCGGTCAAGGTCAGACTCAATATCCGAGGAAGAGTCGGAGCTGATCCGCAGGCCCCCGAGCCCCAGCACTGGCAACGGCGGCGAGCTGCTGCTACACGAGCCGTCTAGATTGGTCTCGCAGTGCAGGGCGAACTCGGCTTGGAACTTACTGAAGCCACCTGCCAGGACGAGAAAAGCAATCGTGTAACTGGAGATCCCGTAGTAGTTTTCACAGCTTTGAAAGCTGCAGCCCGGCGCAGGAAACACCGCAGCATCCTAACATTCACTACAGCATCCTAAGAACCCCTTAAACACAAAGCCAGATATATAAAGGCACTTCAATGTGCACCTTTGGGAGTAGAACGAATGGGCCCGCCTCCCCTGGGAACTCTTATTCTTTTGAATCGGGAAACACACAAAATGGCAACTTTTCTAAATATTTTGAGGGGCTAAGAGATGCCAAATCTGCACCCCAACCACCTCTCCCCTCCTGCAAGTCTTAATTCAAAACCGAACGATAAAAAGCAGGAAAAGGTGGAGAATGTTCTAGATAGAACTAGTAAGAAAATGCTAGTGCCTGCGGCCTGGAAGGAGACGTATTTTGCGCCGGCCCGGGTCGGGGTGCCTGACACGCGAGGTTCGCAGACGGGAGCTGCGGACGGCCCCTGGCGGAACAACAAGGCTCAAGAAGCGCCAGCCAAGCGCAGCTAGGGCACTTCCAGTCCGCGTGTCCCGCCAGCAGCCCACAGCCCCGCGCCTTCCGCTCTGCCCTCAGCCGGCACATACCTTCCAGGTAGAACGCCCGGCAGCCCTCATCCTTGAGCTTTTTCAACAGCAGTCCAAGCACCGACTCGCCACCCGTGTTCTCGTTCCAGTCGCTGCTACTCTCGTCGTAGAGCACCACTGTGTCGGTGCCGCAGCGCCGAGTGAAGCGGTCCCGGTCTTCGCCGCGCGTGAAGAGCGCGCGCACCGGCAGGTTGCCCTTCTGCAGGCGCCGCAGCATGATGCCCGGGATGGCCACATTGATAGCTGACTCGATGTGCGACGACTCGTACAGCTCCTGTGGCCGGCAGTCCATCAGCAGCAGCCTCTCGTTCCCCAGCTCCAGCTGCTCGTTGAGCCACGCCACCGTCTTGCTGATCGCCATTTCCGACGCGAAGGGCACGGGTCTGAGCGTATCTATCATGGGGGTCGAGGTGCGAGAGAGAGCGGGGTGCCTAGCAGACGCCCCTCGGGGCAGGCATAGGCCGATCACGCCGCGCGAAGCTGCCGCGAACCGAGCGGGGTTGAATTCCACCTCGCCCTTCCCGAACCGGATTAGCGGTTGGGGAAGGCGAGACAGAAGTGAAGCCGGCGGTTCCCTCTGCACCCGGCTGCAGCCGCTCTCTCTCGGTGTCAATGAATCTCTCTGAATGAAGCTGCCCAGTTTTGTTCCTCCCCAGTGAATGAAGTCAAATTAATTCGGACTCCGTGCTACTGAGAAGGGAGGGAGAAAAATAAAGTCCAGCGGTTCCTAATCCCTTCCTCCAAGGCTGGACCTCAAATCCACCCAGGCGTCTTTTTCCTCGGATTATTTAAACCTCGATTTGCTCTCACTCCCTTGGACTCAGTTCTCGCACACCCCCTGCGCGAGGCAGCTCCTCAATGGATACAAACAGCGAGCGTCTCAATGGATACATTCTCCCCGCCAGCCAATGAGCGCGCTGCGGAAGGGGCTGTTGCCGTGGTGACGGGCCGGCTGGAACAGGTTGTGTTGATGAATTGTTAATGAGTTTGTCATTCACAAAAACGGAAAGGAATTTCCGCTCCGGATAAGCCCCAGTGCAAACAAGCTGCAACAGCGGGCTCGGCGGGAGGAAGGAGAAAGAAGAGGAGGAGGCGGCGGCGGAGGAGCAGGGCACATAAACCAGGGCACTTCAGTTGTCTCATGTTTCCTTCTGTTGAGAGTTCACACTTCGCGTCGAAACTTTTGCGCACAAATGGTGCAATTAGCAGGCACGAAAGCCCTAGTTCGTGAGCCTGTGCTCGCAAGCTAGCTCTAAGAAAACTTGTGCTGACTTTTTTTCGCTTTAAACTCGTTTGGACCGGAGTTCGCCTCAAACTTCCCCCGCTTCTCCCCCTCTCTTGCCCTCCTTTAGTCGGTGTGGTATTTGTTTGCCAGTTTAAAAAGCCCAGCTCTGTTTGCTCTGATGTTCTTTTAGCCGAGGCTGTGTTGGGGCTGCCGGACTGTCTGGGCTTTAGTGACCGATGAGGTGTTAAATGCTAATTCAACATCTTTCGAAACAAAACAGGATTTTGTTGAAACGTTTTAATGCAATCAAACGCTTGTTCAGATAATAGGAAAAAAGCTTTTTAAAGATAGTTTTAATTTTTTAAGACAGTGGAGACTGCAGAAACAAACTCCGATGCTTTTATTCCCCTCCAGCAGCGTGAGGCATTAGGAGCCATTGTTCCGGGGATCCAAGCCACCCCCACCCACGGCGTCACCCTCCGCGCGCGGGGGATGGGGGTCGCGCTCGTTAATCATTTCTAGGCAGCGAGCTCGGCTTCCGACAGCGGAGCCGGTCTGGCGGGGCTGCCTGGGGGAGGTGTATTAGGTCGCGCGGAGCCGGCCGGCTGTCCCCACCATCGTAGAGACATGGGGAAGTCCTACCGCAAAGCTTGCAGACTGAGGGGATCTGGCGGGCTCGGCGATTGGTTACTGTAAACGGGGGCATGTCAGAGGGGAGCGTTCCCCACCCCCCACCTGCGCCGGGCCACCCTCATCCCTGCTTGAGCCGCAGCCCTCTCCCCTGCGGGTCGCCGGGCACTCGCGGAACACCGGCGGCGCCTGTGCTTTGCACTCCTTGTCTGCACCCCGCCTCCTCGCTCAGTGGGCGCGGGGCGTTGGGCGACCCCGCGGACCTGTGAGGGGCCGAGTGCGAGACTGTTGGCTCCGTAGCGGCCCGGGGCGGGTGAGGGGACAGGAGTGCCGGCCGGATCCCTGGCTCCCAAGAGGGCTGGGAGTCCCGGGGAACGTTACGGCTGCTCAGCAGACCTAGCAGGTAATCCGGCAGGTGCTGGCCAGGCCGGCGAGCAGCGTCCCGCCGAGGCGCCGGGCCGCAGGGCGGGTGGGCCCGAGGCCGGATGGGGGCGTGGTCCGGCCGGGGCCTCGGCGACCGGGAGGCGCGTTCCAGGCGCGCAGAGCTCTATTGTTATATAAAAGTGCCGGGGCCTGCCCCTCCCGAGCGGAAAACCACCTGTGTGCAGCCGGCGTGGCGCTGGGGGTGGGGGTAGGGGGTGGGGTGGTAGGCTGCGGCCGGAAGGCGCGGGCCCTAATCCGGCCTCCCCTCCCTAACCCCCAGCGGAAAAGAGGCCGCGCGTTGTCCTGCAGCGGCCGGGGAGGCGGAAGCGTGGGCAGCGCCTCGGCGGGGAGCGGCTGTTCCGAGTGCCCCTCCCGGCGTTCCGCGCCCATCGCGAATGTAGCGGAGGGCACCTGAGGTCGCGGGGTCTCCCTTAGCCAGACTCCCCGCACTCAGGGGCCTGCCTACTGACGCCCCCGCACCAATTTGCATTTTTAGTCACCCGCCTCTTCCCTGATTTGGGGAATGTAGGCTAAAAAAAGGCGGCTGCGAGGCCTAGGTTGCCAATTTTGGAGCTCTGCTGCAGGCAGGCGCCCCTGGAGGAGCGTGTTGCATGAAGGTGGGGGTTGCCGCGCTCCTCTACCCGCGCCTTTTTTGGGCATGCCTTGGAACAAAATTGCCATATTTTACTGGATATCATCCAGTTCCAGCTGGAGGAGGCCTGCGCTGCAGTTGACGCCTCCGATCCGCCTCCACCTGTTACAGCCGTTCCCAACCCCCAAGACGGGATCTGGAGGCGAGGAAGGATGCAGGATGCCTGTTGAGGAACCGAGAAGAGCAAAAAAATCTTTCAGCCCGTGACCTCCCACAGAAGAGGCAGTGAGAGAAATTGGTTTCTACTTAGGTATTTTAAAAGTGCAGTTACCCGGGCATAAATTGGGGAGGATAATCCCAACACTTCTCAAACCTGAAGATGGAAACACTTAGTTTGACACATGCTTCTGAACCCTATCGCAACGGAATGTCGGTCCTCCTCCGTAGATTTTATAAAATGGCATCCCGACCGTTCGGTACTAAGCTGTGCGGCGTAAAGTGTCTCTGCAGTGGGGCGGCCCGAGTTTAAATAGTGCCCCTATCGCTTCCTCAACATTCGACCTCGGTTTAAATCATCTGTTCTAAAATGCAGTCTTCCACGTTGACATAATGAAGATAATAAAAAACATCTGCGATGATTGCATGGGTAAAGTGAAATGCCCTAGCATGGTGTTTGTATGCTGTTAGCTGTTGATATTATTTTTATCGTTCTGAATTCGGAACCTGCACAACGGCCTGAGTCCTTTCCATCCCAAAGACGCCCTTTGAAGCCTGCCTCACAGCGCACCTGGAACCTGCTGGTCTACACAGAAGCCTTCTGAGGAACTGCTTTAAGCAGTTTAATCCATCACAATTCAGCCTTCAAGCAAAGCAGGTGCTGTTACAAACCTGAGTCCAAATCTTTTAACACGTTAACAGACAGAAAGTACCCAGTTACCTTTCTAATCTCTCCCTAACGGGTCCTTTTTTAAACACCCTGTTCTCCAACCACAGCAAACTCATCTAATAGAAATAACAAATATTGGGCATTTACTATGTAGTAGGCATGGGCTTGATTTCTCTGTTCCCATGCATAATTTAGGTCAGTCTTCAGAAAACCCATGTAAATTATCCCCATTCACGGAGATTAAGGAATTTGCCTGAGGTCGCACAGTAGCAAACAGTGGGGTCAGGATTTGAGGCCAGAGCCAGACCTTTAAGTAGTAACCACATGGCACGTATTACAGGGTGTTGAAGTGACCTCACCACCCTGTGTGGTTCCTTGCCAGAATCTGATGGACTAAGGTCTGCATTTTGTATTTTAACCACCAGCTTCACATATTCTGTTGCACACTCCCCACAGATGTGAAAGATCAAAAGTTAGGCTTATTTTCCTGCTCGTTTTACGCCTGGTGGTTTTCTTTGATGGCACATACCTCTTAATTAGTTAACCATTCAATAAATGCTGCGTATCTTTCCTCCTTAGAGTGTGTCTTGGATCCTCACAACTACCATTACTTAACCTAGTATGTCAGCAGAGCACATGGGCCTGGATTCAAATTTTAGCTCTGTCCCTCACTCACTGGCAGTCTGGCAGGGGACAGTTATAGCTTCTCTGTGCCTCCATTCATGCATTCATTCATTCACTAATTTATTGTAGGTTTCAAGAAAGCAACAGTGAATAAAACAGACAAGATACCTGCCTTCCCAGAGCTTACATCCTGGTGAGGACAGACAGTAAACAAAATAAATAGTATATTAGGAAGCGAAAGTGCTATGGAGAAAAATAAAGCAAGGAAACAAATTCAGCAGTGTGTAAAATTGGAATTAATTATACCTTCCTCAAAGGACTGAGGATTAGAGACAATTGAGATGACACACAAAAAGTGTATGGCACAATACAGAGACTCAAAAGAAGATGTTTTTAAGACTCACTGCTTTTTTCCTGCACAGAGCTGTCTCGCTGTTGCTTTGAGTCTCATCCTGGCCCTGTCGCCCAGCCTCACAGGAAAAACTCAGAGGAGTTCTAGCAACCGGAAGAAGCACAGGCTTCCTTACTTCTGGAGGCCTTAGTTTCCTACTTAGGGTGCCGTTTATATGTGTCTACCGGTAAGTGCAGGGAAGCAATTTCAGAGATCCCGATTTCTCTGTGTGTGTCTATGTCTGCATGCACAGAGCACTCGGGCATGAGTTATTCCTGGCGTTTCCCCCTGGGAAGCTGCTTGAAAGTAAGTCTTTCGGTTATCTATATTTGGTTGGCTATTGGAGAAGCATTCCAACTTTGCAGGAATTTTCCTGTGTTTGAGATTTATGAGACCTAAAAGAGTTAGCATGACCTTTAATCTTCTTGGAGTAATCTCTATGAATACAAAGACATTATTAACACATCATGTAAAAATAGTTAAACAGATTTTCAGCTAATAGGGAGGGAGTGTTTTGGAAGGTCTGACTGAAAATGTAATTTTGAGGCATATTCCAGATTCACTTTTAGAGGTCCCAGGGAGGCCCTGAAAGTGACCGTGTCTTTCAGAACAGCTAACGCTCAATAGAATTAAACTGCATTTGAGAAATATGTTTGAAATAGTCTGACTTAAAATGAATGGCATATGGGGTTCACAAAATTCGTGCTGAGGTCTCCTGACAGATGCCTCAAAAAGACAGCAAGTTATGTCTGAACAGCAGGAGCTGTGGAATCCAATAGGCCCAAAGGACTGACAATAGGAAACTCAGGCTCTACACATGGATAGGCTGGCACAGAGAAAACCAAAAGGAGTTTCAAATATGAGCCCCAAATTAAAACTATGACTGCAGTTTGGTTTGGTATCAAACTGCTTCTCACGTGGCAGCTCCACACACCTTGCCCCAGAATGAGGGGCTGCAGGATCTGACTGAGAGCAGATTGATGATTTCCCCAAGAATGCAGGAGTGGGGGAAAGGCAGGCTAGGTTAGATGGCCACTAACAGGTAGCTGGCCTACATGCAGCAGTGCCAGAGTCACACATCCAGTGACATCTAGGGAGTGGTTGGAGTTTTTCACACTTTGCTAGAATGATGACCTGAAGAAAAATGGGAATGATTGTGAAATTCCGACCTTCGCCCCAATCAGGCTAAGCTTTTAAAAACTATGGTCTTCATCAGCTTTCTTGTGTTTTTGTTTTCCATCACCTAATAGAATGCACATTAATTTAAATTCAGTGTCCCATAGAGACTTTATCTAGAATATTCTTTTGAAGTGTTTAGCAAGAAAATTCATTTAAGGATAACAATGGTGATTTCTTCTTTCGGATGCTTTAGTCCCTTTCCTTCCAGTGGGAAAACATTCATTGATTCTTCCCTGTTATCCTTTTTTCCCACAAAGTAGGAACTTAAAAGCATATGTGTAAGAAATCCTCAGGAAGTTGGCATCTCTGTAGTACAGCCAGCCCACTAACCTGTATTTGGGGAGGAGAGAGTATTACGGCACTTTGCTTCCCAATGTACTATTTCCAAAGCTCCAGGGATGGTCCTTAGTGGGAAATTAGGCTTACATTGCCTTCCACGGAGGTGAGGAACTATATGTATTCATCTTTCCAGAGACTTCCCTTGGTCATGTCATGAAGCAGCATGTGTGCAGCATCCTGGACATTGGCCATGCTGCAACTACATGCAGAATATCTGCCTCCTTGTGTGGGCTATGTTTCCTCTGGTGACTTTTCTCCTCTTCTTGTGTTCCTTTATTTACTCAGGTGTGAGCAGTACAGATAGCTGTTGTGTAAGAGAACTAATTATTTTTCTAAGTAGGTACTATTTCCTGCCAGCCCATTTAGCCCCAGCAATCAGTGGAAATGACTATGTGTGTCCACAATACAAGGAATGCTTTAGTTCAGTTTATCCAATTTAAGAACTCAGGGATTCAATAATATATTGGTGGAGCCCAAGGGGCCTCCAAACTCCAGTCTAAGCAGTACTGCAGTTGGGCCATTTGATAGATTAATCACAAATGTTACATTTGGATATATCATGAAAACAGCAACATAATGGCTGCAATCTATTCTACACCCACAGCTTTGCAGTGTTAAATCTAACTGCCACAATAAATGCAAAGCAGATATACCATTACCACAATTTTATAGTGGGAAAGGCTGGGCTCAAATGTCAGGTAATTACACTGGAATCCAAACTCACATCTCAGTCCCTTTGAAGCCTTTCTAGTACATTCTGCTCCTTACTCAGTAAGAGTGGCCCTAAAGCATGACTTCATGCAGCCTGCTATGAATTCAACCTGTTATAAAATGGCAGTTTCTACATAACTTGTTAACATTTTACCTTACTGGTCAAAACTGGGAGTTCTGGAGTCAGACCAACCTGAATTCTAATTCTTTCTAGCTGTGTGATTCTGCGGGAACTCGCCTAATCTCCCTATGCCTCAGTGTTCTCACCTGTGAAATAGGGATAACATATCACAAGGCTATTGGAATAAATGACATCTTTGTAGAGGTAGGAAGTTTTTTTTGTTTGTTTGTTTGTTTTGTTTGTTTGTTTGCTTTTAGTTTCCGGTGCACAAAACAATGTAATAGTTAGACATTTATTATTTATATCCCTCACACTGTGTCAATCCCCCTTCCCCCATCCACTATCCGTCTGATATCGCACAGAGCCATTACATTTCCACTGTCTCTATTCCTAATGCTGTACTCCACTTCTTGTAACTATATACATAATATATAAACTTGTAGTTGACATTCATTATTCTTCAGCTTCAGGTGTACAGTACAGTGATCAGGCATCTACATCTTCCCTGAGGTGGTGGTAGGAACAGTCTTGAAACAGTAACAATTCATTGAGAGTTACCTGTTTTTATTGTTACATACACACACCTCTTAAATGTTTATTGACCTTGCTGAAAATGGATTATAAAATGGAAAACACTACAGTGTCAGTTTTGTTCTCAGGAATAGAAAAATAATCCATATAAGATTTTGAAAAAAACAACACAAAACTTTTAAAGAACATTGTATATTGCTTTACCACCTCTTGGTTGCTGATGTAAGCAGCCAGAGATCAAAATTTCTCAATGTGCAGAGAGACCCAGATAAATTGGGGACATTGGAACGCTGGTGACTTAGGAAGGATTTCCCAGCAGTCTAGGACCTGCCTGCTGAGGCAGCAGGCACTTGCTCCCCTCCGTCGCTGCCAACTCATGGCCATTCCTGTTGGCTGCATATTCTGCTAAAAAGGAACTGCAAGTCTAGTGACCCCAATGATGTTATTATTTTCTCAGTGGTCTGGGTTCCCAGTGGCCGATGGGAGCACCCATTTACATACTGAAGCATTTAAGGCCTCCTGCATCTCAGGAGTCTGGTCCTCTGAGCAGTTCTTCCTTCCTCTGACTTCGTGCCCAGCAGGAGGTTTTCAGAAGGGGGAAGGTGGGGTGGGAGGTGAGAGTTGGGTATGAGAGCCACGCTCCCGTGATTGGAAGGAATCTTCCATTACTGGGTGAAGGCTGCTGTGCTGGAGGCCACATTGTAGCCTTAGGTAAATAGGGCACCTGCTTGGCACAGTTTCTGTAGTAATTTTTGCACAAGTAGAAGTCCAAGGTTATTTTTTATTAAATGCATGATAAATGTGCGTCTTTTGTAGTATTCCCAGCAGGTTTTTCTCTGGGCCCACCCAAAGTTTTAGATTCTTTACCCGAACCCCAGAAGTCTAAACCCTTGCTAGCTCGTGCCTGCCCTTCCTGTTTCCTCTCTCCCCCCACCCTCACTTAACTAGTTTCCCAAGGCAAAGGCTTTTATGATGGGATCGCTCTGCCCTTTTGTTATATTGTCTGTATGATAAGTAATACAGTATAACTGCCCTAGTACTCTAACGCTTTAGGGATGGATGATTAGCTGTGACATTCTTAAATATGAATCAGTACCTTAGGCTCAACTTAGTGACCTGTGGTTTTTTTTAAATTCAGCATAAAGGATGTTAAAAAATTATTTCTGTTGCTGACGTTGGTGGCACTTATGATATGTGATGGTTGAAGGAGATGTGACAGGACCTGTGGTTCTTGCATGACTAGGAAAGAGATCAGAAGGCAGCCAGCCCACCTGTGTATGTAACCCAGCCTCCAGCACTGGAGCCTCTGACCCTTGCTTCACCTTGGAGCCTGCCCCCAGTGAGACTCCAAAACCTGCTGCTGTTTATTTTGGAGCATTGCCACCTCTCCTTCAGATGGTCCTTTTGTGCGAGGTGCTGCTAATCCAGGAACTGAGGCTAGAGAGAAGGACAGTTTGTCTGACTGTACCTACTTGCTAAAACAGATGTTTTCATCTAGTTAAATTTGGTAGGAGATTTATTTTTGTAGTGAGAGTGAGGTAGAGTGCAGTGAGGATGTGACCTAAATCTGGGGCCCTCTAACCACTAAAAGCCTCTGATTTTTATCAAAATAATCTGACGTGTGTCCAACAGCCACCTTGGCTCAGAAGCAGAGCTTCTGAAAAATATAGGTGTCCAAGTCCCATCCCCAGTAATTCTGATTTACATTTTGTAAGGTGGGCCGGAGGCATTAGCATGTCAAGAGCTCCCCAAGGAATTCTAATAGTATGCACCCGGGCTGAGAACCATTGACCTAGAAGGATTCACAACATTTGTCCCCCATCATTCCCCTTGCCCAGGGAGAGGTTTCCAGCCAGACTGATGGGTCTCAACATGAAATGTTTAGAAACACCTGGAAGTACTTGCTCCTAGTCCATACCCTAACCTCCTGCTCAGGGACTCTGATTTAGAAGGTCTAGAGAGGGGTCCAGGCAAAGGTCTTTGAGTCCAGCAGCCAGCAGTGGCAACATGCAGGTGGGCCACACTTTGAGAAGCTCAGAATGTTCCAGATAGCCGGGTTCCTCAGCCCCCAGCTCTAGTCAAGTATAGACGTTTTCTTGAAGGTTACCTGAGCGGGTGACTCACATAGTACACGTTACTCATAAATATCAGGACTAACTCACAGAAAAGCGCAACATTAGATATAACTAATCTCTTGTCCCTGTATGCTTAACTCCTGGATTGGCACGGACTCTGATTTTGTTTCAGGAGGCTTGAAACTGACCCAGATCTGCCTGTCCATCCGCCTAAAAGAAAGGTTCTCTTGATAACAGCATCAAGCATTTATTGAGCACCCACTGTGTGTCTAGAACTAAAATGATTGCTGTACATATAGAAATGAGTAAGGCCCTGCTGTAACAGAAAGCGAGTCTTACTGGGGAGGTTAGACACATGCCCAGGTAGCTAGGATATAACAAAACAAATGCAGTACGGTAATTGCAATAGAAAGGAAGTGCTATAGGAACAAGTAGAGAAATGGGACATCGACCTTGGGTGTTGGAAAGGGTCCCAGAGTTAGATCCCTATGGATAAGCAGATTTCTCCCTTTTCCCCATTCCAGGGAGATAGGAGAAGAAAGCACCCTGGGCTACAGAGACAGCCGGCATGAACAAAGGTTTGGAGGCGAGGACATACGTGACAACTGGAGTGCAGCTGAGCAGTATGGAGGGTGCAGAATGGTGAAGAACATAGGAAAGGTACTTTAAACCTAGGTAGACATGGACTTTGGATGTCATGCTGAGGAGCTGGGGTTTTCTTTAGGCAGTGAGATGTCATCAAAAAGATATTTATACAGGGGTGTGGCATGGTTTCAGAATGTGATTCTGAGAACAAAAGGGTGAGTAGACTGGAGAGGAAAGAAACTGGAGGCAGGAAAACCAATTAGGAAGCAATTGCAATTGTCTAGGAAAATGATGCTATACCCCCACAATTGTCCTGTTCCTAAAATAATATGCTAATCATCCCGCTTTGTTTCATTCCTCTTCTTTCTGGGGCTAGGAAAATCTCTTAGTCTTTGTGTGACTCAGAATCCCTCCCTATTAATAGAAGACAACAAAACACTTTTCTTCACACAGGGAGGTACTGAGAGATCCTTGTAATTGTAGCCAGGAAAGGGGGAATGCTGTCCTAAATGCCAGTGGTATAACCCTCTCCGGGGAGAGAAACTGCCTTTTGCCCCTAACTTTCCATTATAAATATTTCAAACCTACAGAAAAGTTGAAGTTCAGTAAAGGCATCTGAAATACTCTTTGGCGGGAAGCTTCTGCCAACTTTCCCCACGCTCACTACCCTGGAAGTGGCATTTCTAACACAAGAGCCCATTGCCTTTAGGATGAAAATGCCATTGCAACACATTTGGCTACAAACACTTTTCCATTAAGTGAGATTTTGTAAAGAAGGACCCGTCTCCCCATTGTTTTTTATTACAAACAAAAGTCCCATTACTCCTGCTCAAATGGGGTAGGGGTGTAGCATGTTAGTAGAAGGAATGAAACATGGTCACTTAAGAGTTGGGTAAAATGCTTTCAGGCTGTCCTTGAGTGTTGGGTCTTGGAGTCTATCGTTATAGCAGGGGGTACCTGGTTGTGTCTTTTTCCGTCTGCTGCCGGGCCCCTTCTGAAAAATAGATCTCCATTTCACTTTCCCAGCACCCCATCAGAATTCTCTCCTCTTTTTGAAAAAGTAGCACTGGTGTCTAATCACAGAATGTACTACAGACTGAAAGTGATTTAAATTTTGCCAAAGTGACACTGTCTTCTACCTTAAAAAAAAAAAAAAAAATCCATACTGGATATGTCTGCTGAGTTGGTGTAAGATATTCTAAGGGATAAAAAGATAAACCGATGGGGACACTCCCCTCAAGAAGCTAACAGGTGGGGACAGTGACCTAAGAGAGAATGTTACAAAGGTAGCATTCAGTGTGCCATTAGAACAGTATCAAAGTTCAAGATTGAAAAGGACAGTAGTGTTAGATAACTGACAGAGTCTTTCCATCCCAGGACGGGACAATGTGGACTTACAGTGAGGAACTCCTCAGTATTTTATTTTATACATGAAAACTAAATGGTTATAGGGTGATACATTGGGGATACTAAAAACATGTATACACATGACTTGTATTCATCTTTTGTTATCGATATATATTGAGTATTACAATTTTAATACAGTTTTTTTCCTTTCTTAAAATGTGTATACATTTTTTTGGCGTCCTCTGTATGATAAGGAGACATGTCAGGAAGACATACAAAGAAGATAATATATGCTACTTTCTGAGGTACATTTATATAAGCGATAAATGATAAGTTCTTCAAATGGAAATAGTTGCTCTGGTACAGTAAATTATTCTGATTCATTTGTTCTCTCCTAACATGCATTTCTTGGGAAACTTACGCTGACATTTGCCACAAAGCAACTGGGAGATTACAAATTATAGAAGAATAAGCCTTTTTAGTCCTTAAACACATTAGTTTTCATTTTATGGGCAGTTTAAATATCACAACATTACAGTCTGCATTTGCATGTACTCATCCATTACTGGTTAGATTTCTTTCCTGCAAAAAACTCAAGGAAAATAATTAGACTCATGGTTGTGCTGACAACACAGCATCAGTTGTAAAGGGAAGTAATAAAGATTTATCCATTTATTTTTTTTTTTAACTTTTTTTTTTTTAAGATTTTATTGGGGAAGGCGAACAGGACTTTATTGGGGAACAGTGTGTACTTCAGGACTTTTTTTTTTTTTCAAGTCAAGTTGTTGTCCTTTCAATCTTAGTTGTGGAGGGTTCTGTTCAGCTTCAAGTTATTGTCCTTTATGTCTTAGTTGTGGAGGGCGCAGCTCAGCTCCAGGTCCAGTTGCCGTTTTCTAGTTGCAGGGGGCACAGCCCACCATCCCTTGCTGGAGTCGAACCGGCAACCTTGTGGTTAGAGCCCGTGCTCCAACCAATAACTGAGCCATCCGGGAGGCAGCTCAGCTCAAGGTGCCGTGTTCAATCTTAGTTGCAGGGGGCGGAGCCCACCATCCCTGCGGGATTCGAGGAATTGAACTGGCAACCTTGTGGTTGAGAGCCCACTGGCCCATGTGGGAATTGAACCGGCAGCCTTCGGAGTTAGGAGCACGGAGCTCTAACCGCCTGAGCCACCGGGCCGGCCCCGATTTATCCATTTATTAATAAAGAATGTGGCCATCGATAATTCTAATTTCTGATTCGATCTTTAAAAGTGACTTATCCGCTTATATATTTTTTTAAATGTGTAAACCACAGAGTGGGAGAAAATATTTGCAAAAGACATATCTGATAAAGACTTGTTACCCGACATAAACAAAGAACTCTTTAAAACTCACCAATAAGAAAATGAACAACTTGATTTAAAAATGGACAAGAGACTTTAATGATCACCCCATCAAAGAAGATATACAGATGCCAAGTAAGCACATGAAAAGATGCTCCACAGCTTATGTCACCAGGAAAGTGCAAATTAAAACAACAATGGCATACCACACACACTTTTAGAATGACCCAAATCGGAAACAGTGACAACAAGTACAAAATGGTACAGCCACTTTGGAAGGAAGACAGTTTGGCAATTTATAAAAAAGAACATCTTCTTATCATACGACCCAGCAATCATGCACCTTGGTATTTACCCAAAGGAGTTGAAAACGTCCACACAATAACCTGTACACGGATGTTTCAAGCAGCTTTATTTATAACTGCCAAAACTTGGAAGCAACCAAGATGTCCTTCAGTAGGTGAAAGGAGAAATCAACTGTGGTCCATCCAGAAAATGGAATATTATTCAGCACCAAAAAAAAAAAAGCTATCAAGCCATGAAAAGGTATGGAGGAAGTTTAAATGCATATTGCTAAATGAAAGAAGCCAATCCGAAAAGGCTAATTACTATGTGAGTCCTACATATGACATCTGGAAAGGGCAAAACTATGGAGAAAGAAAAATCAGTGATTACCAGAGGTTGAAGGGTGAGAGGGAGGGATGATTTGGTGGAGCACAGAGGATTTGTAGGGCAGTGAAACTATTGCGTACAATACTATAATGGTGCATACATGTCATTGTACATTTGTTAAAATCCATAGAATGTATACCACCAAGAATGAGCCCTAATGTAAACTGTGGACTTTGGCTAATAATAATGTATCAGTGTAGGTTCATCAGTTGTGACAAATGTACCGCTTTGGTGCGGGAAGTTCACAATAGGGGAAGCTGTGCATATATGGGGGACAGGGAGAGTATGGGAAATATCTATATTTCCTGCTCCATTTCACTGTAAACTTAAAGCTGCTCTAAAAAACTAAAGTCTATGAAAAACAAAAAGTGTGTATGCTGCTGCTAGGTGACTTAAAACTACAGAATATAATTTTCCTATACATTAGATGAAAGCCCTTTTTTTCAAATGTCTACATCAATTATTCAGTTTTTCTTCTCGTAAAACATAAAGTATTATTGAGTTAAGTTAGTATAGGTGTTGCTTGTGCATGGAGTAACATTCAGAAGGAAAAAAGTGGGATAGAGTAAACGTCTCACCTAGTCAGTCACCTAGTTTCTATCCCTAGAACCAACCACTGTTAAGTAATTTTTCTGCGTCCTCCTAAAAAGAGAGTCTATGCATATACTAGCCTGTACATTTAATATTACTGGTATTATTCGTACATAATTGTAGCAGACTAAACATACAGGAGTGCAATTTGATTTTTCATTAAACACAGTTTGGAGATGGGCTCGTATCAGAAAACCGAGAACTTCCCCACTCTTTTTAATGACTACGTAGTATTCCATTGCATGGACGTAGCATCATTTACTTAGCCAGTCTTCCTATTGATGGACATTAAGGTTGTTTATAATCTTTTTTGCCATTGCAAGCAATGGCTATAGTGAATATGCTTTTTATGCGTCCATCCACTCAGTATGTGAGTATGTCTGTAGGATAAATTCTTAAATGTGGACGTGCTTGGTCAGAGTATGTGAATTTATAATTTTCATGGATTTCACCCAAGTGCCCCCTTGAGAGACTGAACTAGTTTGCATTCCCACCAGGAATATCTTTCCCCATACCTTAGCTGACACAGTGGACTCTCAAACTTTTTGCCAATCTGATAGATGAATATCGATATCTCATGGTAACTGTAATTTGTATTTCTCTCATTAAGAGTCAGGTTGAGCATCTTTTCATATGTTTAAAGGCTATTGAATTTCCTGAGAACTAGTCACATTCTTTACATGGTAAATAAATAAAATTTTGATGGGTAAACAAATAAATGAAATAAAAATCCTATTTTATTTTTATACCTTATTTGTCCTCAATAAGTTCACTGTAGCCACTGAACTTAAATACCATTACTCAATCATTAGTTTCAAATAGAAAAAATGTAGAGGCACTTGATAATCCGAAAGCACACTTTGATACGTAACTCATGATGTCTGATTTTTCCTTCTTAACTCATTCTAAATCTCGTGTGGTCATGAAAACTGCTCTCACTCCTTACGCTCACTCAGGGTCCAAAAAGCTGAATAACAATGAATGTCAACTATAATTTAATATATATAGGGACACAGGATGTGGAGTACAGCGTAGGCAATAGAGTCAGTGGAACTGTAACAGCTATAGACGATGTCAGAGGGGTAGTAGATTGGGGGAGGGGGGATTATCACTTTGTGAGGGGTGTAAATGTCTATTACATTGTGTTGTATGCCTGAAATAATAATAATAATAATAATAATAATAATAATAATAAAAGCAGCCCTGGTTTTGTTTTGTTTTGTTTTAATCATGTAAGAGCTGTTTGTCTTCTGCTCTGTCTACGTCATTATCACCTATGCAAACTTTTTGAGGAATTTTACATCATTAAAATAACAGCCTTAATCATACTCTTGTAGCATCTTTCTTTTGAGCAGCAAGGAGAGTGATGCCACTAAATGTCTAAAAGCCTCTATTCTTACCCCCAGACCCCATAAGAAGATATTATCTGGCCCATTAAATAGAGAAGTGAAAAAGTCCCTTTACTCCTGTTTCTCAGTCTGGGAAAGACTTGTGTCTCTAAAGGGTCTTGTTTACAATCCCCAAATATCACCTTGCTTTCAGAAGCTGCAGCTGCTGATTAAAAGATACATATTTTCACAAAACAGACGATCCTGAATCAAAAGGATTTTGAACATTACTTTGAACTGGCTTTATCACAAGTATGTATCAGGAATTCGCTGAATTTCTGAAATGGGAGATAAGGACACAAAGAAGGTGGAAGATAGCATCTCGATGATAGTAAGACGGAGATCAGAGAGTAGGTTTGTAAATACCAGACTGTGTATAGGAAAAGCTACTGTCTGTTGTCCTGGGTCACCACACCGAACTGGCAGAAGCCGCCAATCCCAGAGAAGAACTGTGTGTCCAGTCCTATTGGAGTAAGCTAAAACTCACAGGACACAGGGACGAGACTTAGGAAACATAGTCTCAACTCAGAGATACTTCACTAGAGCAACTCTAGTTACCTTAATAGGGATTTTAGATCTCCATTCATTTTTCTTACTAAGAGGAAAATCGACTGTAGGCAGGAGGCCATATTTAAGATATAACATGTGATTTTATTTGTGATCATTGTCTTAGCCAGATTCCCTTAAAACTTGAGGCAAAGATTACTTGCTAGTCTGCTATCTTGGAAGGTGCAATCCTAGGGCTGCAAAAGTAAGCAAGAGAGTAAGGCAGGAAAGAAAGGAAAAGAAAGAAAGAAATGCCAGATGGTGTATTGAGGAACTGGCCATAACTTCACAAGGAAATACAAGCCAGTTTCTCATCTTGCAGTTCACCTTGAAGCAATCCATTGGCTGTGGGGGTGGGGGTGGCGAAAGGAAGGACTTATCTTCCTGACCTCTAATCCCTTGATTCAAAGTTTAACTCTCCAGCACTTCTGGGTTGTTACTTAGCCACGTCAGGGAGCCATCAGGAAACCTGCGAGAGCTGGGGGGAGAGCAGCCATCCATAAGGGCATGAGTCTTGGCAGGTCAGACCTGGGCCCTGGAGACTCTGAGGCTCCTGTTTCAGCAGGTGTGATGTGGTCTCACCAAAGCCGGGCCTCCCAGGAGGCTGTCTGTTCAGGAAGAGGCCAAGGCTTGGGGGTCAGGTGGGGCTGGGGAATCTTGAGAGGCACAAAAATTAGTACAGTCATGTTTTTAAATTATGAAGAACAGTTTTAAAGCTCTTTAGAATCCAAGAATTCGTGCTTTTGTGAAGGTTAGTATGAACAACTTTTGGATAAATGAGTCATCAGATCATAATGAATATGGAAGTGGAAATTCTATTATTAACAAGATTTATGATTGCTGAAATATGTTTTATGATTATTCAGATTGATTTCTGGACTGAGTTTGCTCATTCTTTTTTTTTTTTTTAAGATCGCTCTCCAGTATACTGTATAGGATTCTTCCTTGCATTTTTTTTTTTATTTGTTTCTATTGGGGAAAAGTGTTTTTCCAGGGCCCATCAGCTCCCAAGTCGTTGTCCTTCAATCTAGTTGTGGAGGGTGCAGCTCAGCTCCAAGTCCAGTCACCGTTTTTCAATCTTTAATTGCAGGGGGCGCAGCCCACCATCCCATGCGGGAATTGAACCGGCAACCTTGTTGTTGAGAGCTCACGCTCTAACCAACTGAGCTATCCCGCCGCCCCTGCAGAAGCTCAGTGGCACCTCATTGTCTTCAATCTAGTTGTGGAGGGTGCAGCTCACTGGCCCATGTGGGAATCAAACCAGCGACCCTGTTGTTCAGAGCTTGCCCTCTGACCAACTGAGCCATCCGGCCACCCCAAGTTCACTCATTTGTAATCTAAGACTTTTTTTTACTAAAGTTGATTTTTAAAGGAGTGTTAATTAATAAAAAATACTCTCAGCCACAATGCTTCGTTTCTACGTGGTATATAATAATTTGTGCTAAAAACATCTCAACTTCTAGATTCATATTTTACCATACCCTTATTGTATGAAGGAAACAAATGATCAGCTCTTTCTGCACACTTGTGTGCCCGCAACAGGGTCCTGTGATATGTATGGGTCTAGGGGAGGGAGGGCAGATGGTGGTGATGGAAGTAGGAAAATAAGTCAGTGAGATAGTCTGTGAATGAAATGACTTTCATACATCTAAAAATAAAACAACAACAATCACTGGTTTTAGCACATACAGCCAGATGACATTTGGAAATTTACGTAGAAGTAACAGGAGGACCTAAATGTAGCCTTCTGAAAAAAGTCAGTTTTCAAAACGTATGTTCCCTTGAATTCTTGGGATTCTAGCGACTTATTTCAGTTATCTAAGTGAAACTGCCAACAGCTGGTGTCATTTCCATACCTACAGCAAGAAGCTGAGTTCGGGGAGCAGCCCCTCAGCCTGCGCACATGTCCTGGTGGGGCTTAAAAAAAGCAACTCTTCTCCCACCTTCTCAGTTCTTCGAGCTGAGCTAATGATCAAAGTAACACAGACAGATTAACAGGAGAAACATGTTGAATGTTATACGAGTATACATTCCGGGGTGTCATACTGAGACCCAAAGAAGTATTGGGCAGTTGAGGTTTACATGCCATCTGGAGCTAAGGAGAAGGGGGGTGGTTGGGGGGCTGTGGTTTGGGACTTCAAAGGGCAGGAAGACCATTCACATGAAGACGGAAAAGCAAATGTTTGGTAAATAAATGTTTGCTGAGCCATCTTTAACAAAGGGACACAGAGAGGACTTTGAACAAACGGGCCTGTGAGGTTCCTCTCTATCACACATTAGCTTATATTAAACTATAGTTATCTGTGATGATATCTCCCTTCATGGAGCAGTTCCTCTATTTAAATTCCTTTAGGCAGGTAGAAGGGGGAGGGTGAACGTTTCTTTCTGAGTTTTTTGTTCCATAATAGCCAGCTTAAAATCAACATCCCATAAGGCACATTTGTTTGCATTGGCAAAACTTTGGTCCCTTCATCTCTGAGATCTTAGTATCTTTATGTCCTTTCCCCATCCCTATCACCAAAAGCCCCACTAAGAACAATTCGTGTTCTCCTGCTCAATGTGTATATTTTTCTGAATAGTCTTCTTCCTCTAGCTTCCCTCTAGGCAGTTGACAATTCCATATGAGGTCACAGTGGCATAGAAAGAATATTCAAGTACTTACTTCATATCCTCCAGGAGAAAAAAAGACAGCATGAGAAATTCTGTTGCCACTAATTGAAAGTAGTTTTTCACCTTGAGAAGGTTTAATGTCAAAACTTCAAGGAGAGGATAATAAATAGTCCAATCTGAGCCTAGACTGAGTTTCCCGCTTTCCCTGGAGTTTAGATGTCAGAGAAGTATCCGAGCGGATGTGGGGTTACATGTTCGTACCTGAAAGCCTGCGCAGTCCTGCCCGCCCCCCCCCCCCCCCATGAATGTACACTTCCAGAGGGTGGTGGAAGGATAAACAGAGACAGCTCTGTACCCACAGGCTCAGCCATCTGCCGTTCTAACCACATGTCTCTTCCCCCCATTTCCTGCAAATGATTCATCTCTTCTTTTTCACGTTTAAAGATAACTGTAGGCATTTTAAGGAGGAGAAAGTCATTACGAAAAGTGGAATCTGGAGTCCTTAGGATGAGGTAGAGCAGATTAAACAGTCTGGAATTTCACAAAGCAAACCAGGCAGGTGTGGACTCTGGGCTCTCCTCTCTCCTCCTCGTGCATCATTTCATAACAGGTTATCATCAGCCATCAGGGTCAGGCCAACCAAAATGAGTGCATGTAAACTGTGAGTGCACGGGTTACTAAAGAGCAGCAGAGGAGAGGAGCAAAAGTCAGGAGAAGGAGGCTGAATTTTCTGACTGGAGACGTTGCTCATGTTATTACCCACCATCACAGGTGGCTCGTGTCTCTAATTTTACACCAGTGAACGGGATCTTTGTGACTTTTTCTGATCGGCAGACCCAAAAGCTGCTCCTAAGTCATGCTTTAAAGGAGACCCTCACCAATAGCCAGCGAAGGTGATAACGGCTGTGTCCCTGACACCAAAGGGTGTTGGTGGCAGTGTGCTGCCTGGGAAGGGGATGAGCCTCTCCAGTAGAAGGTACTCAGAAGACACTTATTGAATTGCACCAAACTGGAGGCAGATGGGCCTCGGTCGTGTCCTGACTGTGCTTCCAGCTTCCGGGACATGGGGCAAATTGCTAAACCTCTGGGACTCTCAGGTTCCTCATCTGTCTGTTGGGGGATGAGGACACCTAGCTCACAGGTTGGGGTGAGGACTGAATTGGATATTGTATGTAGAGTATTTTATGTGGTCCTTGGAACAAGGTAGATACGCAAATATCAGGTGAAAATGAAAATTCCCTATCATTTCACTTCAATTTCTGCTACATCCTACACCCTAAGGCTGGCCAGGTAAAGAACTCAAAGGAGAACTCGGGGAACTCTGGTCTATGCAAGTGTGGCCTCGCCTGCCCATTGGGAAGGGAAGGGCAGACATCGCATGGGACCTGGCAATAGCACTTCATGGGACATCCTCTTTTGTTAATGCATGACAGGGGAGGAAGGGGGAGGCAGAGAGAGAAGTACAGGCTGATGATGCCTCCTGCTCCACCCCTACCAGCCACAAAATCCCCTTTGGCACGTGAAGGGCCCAAGAAGTGAGGGGTCCTATTGCTGGGTTAAAGACTCTAGCATGATGCTTCCATTTTCTCATCTGTAAAATGGGTGTTATAATAGCAATTGCATTTTGAGGAGTTGTTGTGAAGATGAAGTAAGATAATTATATAAAGGACTGAGCCCAGGACAGTCAGCAAGCAGTGCATAAATGTTAGCAACTCTTATTATTTTGTATCCCTTGTCAACAGATGGAATTAACAGTTACTTCATTCATGACCCTGTTTATTGATCGATTGATTTTCATTTAATAAACACTCGTTCACTCCATTCAGGGAATTGTTCAGTCACTCCATTCATTTATTTATCTTCAAATATTTATTGAGATCTTATGCTGTGCTGGCCCTAGGCTGGTCTACGGAGATGCCAAGGCCCATTTTTCAAGAAGGTTGAAGGCTAGCTGGGGAGAAAGATGTGTAAAGAAAAATAGGATAAGACCAGCTGTAGTAAGTGTCAGGAGCCAGGAAGGTTTCCCAGAGAAGATGCCTTTTGAATGGGATCCTGAAGGATGAGAAGCCAGAGCAGTTAGGCTTGGGAATTTCAGGCAACAGAAACAGCTTACAAAAAGGAATGACGTTGCAGGGGGAATATGGGGCTGGCAGCCACAAGGACTTTGGCGTGAGTGGTGTCCAACCATCTGCTTGGCTCCTTCCCCTGGATTCAGGCTCAACCCTGGGCTGGGGCTATGGAGTCCCACCTGCAGCTCAGTCCCACACCCGGTGCTGGTCCCGCGTATAAGTAGCTCAGTGTGCCGTTCCGCTGGGCTCCGGGTTCTGTTGTGACTCCTGTTCCATTACCAGGTTTCCACTTTACTCGTATTCCTGTTACAGACTTTACCTTGTATTCCAGTTCCACAGACTGCGGTTCCACCTTGTTCTTCCTCCACATTCTGCCGCTCAGTTTCTCTAAAACTGGAATTCTGCCTTTTCTTGTTAGCCCACCCCAAGGCTTGACTCTCTCCCGGAGCCCTATCCTTGGCCCGGGGGCCCCACTCCGGGCTGCTTGGTCCACTGATGGTTATTGGCTGCCAGATTCCTTCTCCTCTCCCTCCTCGGGTGGAACACAGACTGACGACCTCTTGTCTAAAGTCTCTGATGACGACCATTTGGCCGAACTGCCCTGTTACTGCCTAAACAAAAACTCCCCTCTGCAACCTGTTTCAACTGTCAGGTGGAAATGCCCCCAGAACCCTCATCTCCACAAACCCTGTTTGGCTCACTGATTGAATTCCTAAATTCTGACTACTGCTAATGAAAACTGCACTACCTCAGTATTGAAAGTGGCACCAAACTTGTGCTTTTTAGGGTACAGGTTATGCCATATACTTTGGTAAATTCCACTGAAGCATTTGGACTTATAGAAGGCATCTGATAAAAACCATTGGAGTGTATGCTACCAATGAGCCTTGGTATGGGGGGCCCAGGCCTGCCTGTATCGATTGGCATTTCAGGGCATGTATCACTTTCCTTACATGGCTTAAGGAGAGCAGGACACCAGTCATATGCTACCAGCCACAACTTTTAGAAAAACAAACTTGGGAATAAAGTCACAAGAGGAAGGGAGGACTATTTGGAAATTTGAGAACCCACATGATCTTCATGTTATTCTTATTTTATTTTTTTCAGGAAGAATTTCACAGTTTCAACCTGTTTTAATGCTAGCCCATCTGGGTGCTTTACTAATGAAAACAGCAGCCTCTTCTAATGCTCTCATGCGAAGCAGTACTTTCCAAAAAATGACAGAAAGAACTTTTGGATTCGATGCACCATATTTTGTCTTCTACTTTTTCTTTTTTCCTTTTTTGAAAAAATAAATCCCCACAGGAGAGCATTTGAGAGACAGAGTATGTGCATAGAAATATTTAATGAGTCATGCCTGGTATTGTAGGTCTATTCCGGTGTGTGGGGTTCCCAGAACAATTACATAAGTGTTAGCAGAGCCAGGAACTTTTGACATTATGGCAGCTTCATGGAGTTCTTTTCATCATTGAAAATATCCTAATTGTTGTTTCCCTAAATTTAAAATGCATAAAACTGGTGAAGTAGTATAAATTGATTTTGAGGTGTTTCTATCAAGTGTACTTTGTTGGCAAAGAAACTGAAAAAAAAATTTATTTGAAATGAAATACAGGTGATCACGCTATAACAAATACAATAATCTAATCATCCGACAATAATTGCCTGGGAGCATAAATTGTAAGTGAGATGTTTTTGTTTCTTTTCCTTCTACTTCCTGTCAAGACTTTCTTCACAATACGAGTGTCTGTAGCATCTTTTTTACTTGGACAACCTTAAATATGGTTTTGAAAATGCTGGGATTCCAAAAACTACTAGAACACACCAATATTTATATCTTTTTATTTTTCATAAAATTATCCAAGAAATAGTGTGGTATTTCAAATACCACTGATATGTTTGTTAAAATGTTAATCTTATTATTATTATTTTTTTTAAAGCTAGTCAGGTTCCAAGATATTTTCCAATAAGATAAACTAAAGGAAGACCCAACTAGCGCCATTATCAACACATCTTTTCCATCCCAGAAGTGAGCCCCTCCAAATCCAGGCTTTAGAGCTTTCTTAGGGAGGGTGGAGTCCATCGTTCTTGTGGATGTTTGTTCAGCTTCTTGCACAACTTTCCTACTGGCTTGTTTGCCTGCAGATAAGAGGTCGTAGATATGGGTGTTACTGTATTCATTGGTTCAAAAGATTGGTGCAAAGGACAGGCAGGCAGCATGGGCACTGACTCATAGAGGTTGCTGTCTGCTTGCATCCTGTGTGCCGCCCCCCCCCCCCCCCCCAGAGGGGAGAGCACAGTTCACCAAGTCCAGCTCTGCACAGCCAAGTGCTGCTGGATTCTTTCTGCGTGACCGCAAGTACTTGAACCCCTTTCCTCTGTGGCAGAGCTGATATCATACAGCACCTTGGCGTCCCTGCAGGCGTGGTGAGGCTATGTGAACTATGTGGGCTGTGGTCACATAGACGAGAACGTCAGTGGGATCACAGAGGTAGTGAGCATCTTTGTGACACACAGTCATCGTTAGAGTTTGCTTGTGGATGTTGGAGGACTTACGTGCTGTCCAGGACTATTTCCAAGAATCTACTGAACATGTATGCCTGGGGCCTAGGAGACAAGATGAAAAGAGCCATTTGGTGTCCCTGCCAAGTTTCCTAAGTAATGAAGATGATTTCTTTAGGAGGAAGTGTTGTGTTCATCCCAGGGCTGGGAGGGTGAGGAAAGATGAAGGCAGCCTTAAGCAAGTGAGAAAATGCTGCCCAAGCCAAGGACAGGTCAGAACATACCCTCTAGATCAACAGAAAAGAGGTAGGGGAGCTGTTGTTTCACTGCAAAACTCCTCATGTTACTCTTATGTTTCTGGCCTTCTATGTCCGGTAGTCACCAAATTCAACCAGCTCCATCTCTTGATTCTGGACTCCATCTTTCCTCCTCTGTCTCTCGCCACCAAAGGCAGTTTCTTACTATCTCTCACCTGGATTACTACCGTGGCCTCCTAACTGGCCTCTCCGCTTTCAGACTTGCCCCCACAAACCCATGTTTCACCAAGGGGATCTTTCATGTCTTTTTTCTTGTTGGACAATGGGGATTTATTAGGAGAATTTCTGTCAGCTCTCAGGATGGATGACAAGACTCAGAAATTGATCAAAACTGGTGGAGGTGGGGGTGTGATAGGTCTAGGAGCCATTCAACGGGGTTGTCAGTGCCCTACCCCAGAATTAATGATCTTCTGTCACTTCTGGGGAATTTTTTTCTATCTTTCAATCCTCTTTTCAAGATTCCAAATACAGGGAGTGAACGTGGTTCCAGCTTGGGTCCGGGGGCTGTTTGCTGGTAAGCAGAGGGATGAGGACACTTAGATTTAAGAGTCTCACCAGACTTTCCAGTGGGGGAGAAGCAATCATTTAAAAGGAAATCAAAGTGAAGTGGATAATGAATGGTCAAAAATCAGTGTGTGCCTACAATATGTTGATTATAGAAGGGGCATCCAAGTACAGCAGACGATAGCTAGCATCCCGCTGTACTCCGATAGCTTGTTACCTCATCTCTCTTCCCCAGTAGGCATTGATGTCCTTGACAGAAGAACCATGTCTTATTCATCTTTGTCTGCCTGGCCTCTCATAAACACTCATACACACATATGATAAGTATTTACTGTATGAAAGAGTGAATCAAAATCCATTGAAACGAAAGCTTTGTTTTGTGCAGTCTACACGCTTTCCGAATGACTTTGCGGACCCCAGCCCCAGCCTTCAGTGATCCTTCTTCCTGAACTACAATTGTTCAACACTGAACTCAGTAGTACGTAGTCTGCTCACCCTCTGGGTACTCCTGCAGGAAAAGGGAAAGGGAGAGAACTAAGAGACTGTAGCTCAGATACAAGATTCTTTCTGCTTCCATTCATCCATTTCTTCTCGCACCGTTTTGGCCTTTGGAAACTCCTAATGACATTTGTTTCTGGGACGCTTACTTGTTCTTGATAAGCTGATATCTAACTATCTGATTTGTTCTTGATAAGCTGATATCTAACTATCTTATTTGACATAATAACATGAAAAGAATGTGCTTTGAAATCCAATATAGGTTCCAATATGAACCCACCAATGACTAGCTTTGTGACTCTGGATACTTTTTTTCAACGTCTCTGGGACTCGGGTTCTACATATGTTCACTGAAGATGCTATAAATGTAAATGAAATGATATATGCAAAGACATTTGAACAATGCTTGTCATGTGACAGGTGGCCAATGAACGTGAGTTCCATTCTGCTTTTGTGGCTTATAGTGATAAAGGCATGAGGGAAATTTGCAGTACTAGAGTAGGTAATTTGAACTGAAAGGGAAGAGAGAAAAAAAGCAGAATGAACATACCGATTTGCTTCAACACAAATCAAAATCAATTGTTAACTTTTGACTGAACTACATAAAACATACCCCACCCATTTTTTTTTTTATATGTGAGAAATAGGTTTAAGGTAGCAACAACACATATGTAGTTCTAAAAACAGCAACAGAATTAGGTATTTCCCAAACTAGAACCTACACTGGCATAACACTGAGTTGGAAGAGATTTCTTCTCTAGTGTGTATTGTGCTTTGTTCCACTCTAGGATGCACTGGGCTGAAATCCTGGGTGCATTATGGGTCTTTAGCTTGTATTGCCTAGGAGGTAACTTATATGGAAACCCTGGGGCAAAACAGATCAAAGATTGGAGAGTCGCAAGCACTCAAATGAGCAAGTTGCCTCAAGGGTGCTGGGTAGAACTTTCTGCCCAATAACTTTTCTCCTCTTCTCTGGCACTCTCATTTTTGTTGTTGTTGTTCTCATCAATGAAAGAATATTTTAAATTCATTACCCATGTTATCAATTATACAATAAAAAAACTTTACAGTGGTCAGTCCTAGGAAAAGGAATTAAAAAGAACATTGTTGGCTATTACTGTATATTCAGTTTCTCTTCACATTTAAAAATATCACAGGTAGGGGGGCCATTTAGCTCAGTTGGTTAGAGTGCGGTGCTTTTAACAAGAACGTTACCGGTTCTCGATCCCCACATGAGCCAGTGAGCTGCACCCTCCACAACTAGATTGAAACAACTACTTGACTTGGAGTTAATGGATCCTGGAAAAACACACTTATAATAAATAAAAGTTAAAAAAAAGTATATCACACATAGAAAATTCAAGATACTGCAGTAGAAATATTTCTCTCAAATGAAAAAAAAAAAAAAGTGTTGACCTAAAGAGAACTGAAACCACGTAACTGAGCAACTCAAAAGGAGTACATAATACCCACTCCTCCCGTCTGCAGTGGTGCTCCTTTTACCCACTTTGCCCTTTCTCCAAAATTCTCAATGGCTCACACATCCCAGATTGTTCCTGAGGAGGAGCTTGTGCTATTCCGGTGTGGGAATGCCTGATGTGTTAATTAGTGGTTTGCAGGAGAGGGAAGCTCTGAGAGAGAACTGAAAGATAGGGAACTAAAAACAGTATAACCCACCTCCACGCCTCCGCCTTAAGAACTGCCCCACTTTTTCCCCTGCCAAAGGGAAGCCTTGGTGCCATAACAGCTGCCGAGAGAGAGCCTTCATTCTTTTTTTGGAAAATGACTTTTCCTCTATAGGAGGAATGACTATCAATCATGGTACCTTACCCTATCCAGGCCTTGGCGAGGTTGGATACCTGACTGAAGCTAGGTCTATCAGATGCTCTTGACCTGGAATTTTGATGTTGATAGAAATGACACAGGAACTGGAAATGGTCCTAAATCATTTACTCTGGTAGCAATGGTCTGAGGAAACTGAATTATTCCTAACACCTTTATTCCTAGAGTTTCTCTTATACTTTTATAAAGCAGATTCTCAGCTTCTCCTTCTGTTCTGTAAGCACCTCTGTATCTTTTCAATACATTTATTTGTTTGCTTGAGATATTCAGACTCTGCTTCTGTTATTTCCATCAGAGAATTTGGACTAAAATAGCTTTTCAGATACTACGGGCTCCAATATGCAATGTAAAGGTCAAAATTCGGAAAGTGAGGAGAGTCACTTGGGGTCAAACATTTACTAAGGCACCAAACTCAATCTTTCTTAAACCATTCAAATCCCAGATGTTGGCTGTATGGTATCCCCTGCAAGCCTGGGAAGGCAAAGGAGACCCTGAGTTAATGTTCCTGGGGTTAGTTTGGTTGAAATCACCAGATTCTCTAGTTCTACCTATGCAATCTGAATGAACGCCACAAATTCTAGAAAAAGGTCAGTGGTGCTGGTCTAGGTGGGTAAGTTTAAATCTGTTTTATAAGATGCCGTGCCCAAGTTGCAACAATAATTACATAACAGATTATGATGGAAAAGTAGCCACTGCAGTTAGGTCAATCGGCATTTTAAAAATCACTGCGTGGGAACCTTTTCAAACCACAGCGCTCTGTTAGGAGCCTACATTTCCCAGAAAATCCTCATTCCCTCATTTAGGCAGCAATTTTAGTCAGCTGGAACCACGGTTTCTGCATGACAGCAACTGAAAAAGAATCAGACTGTATTTTACTTTCCTATAAGCAGCATCTCCTGTTCATGGCATTTTGTATCCCTAAGATGTCACATCCTTGTGAAGCTATTTCAGCTTTGGTTTGAAAAGCATCCTACATCAGCAATAACCAGCCTTCTCTCTTCATGGATTTTAGGGAGCCAGAGGGAGTCAGGGAAAGGGGTGCATAGTTCCTTAAACATTTACCATTCACCTCAACCTATTGAAATTTTTTGTTCTTTTATCGTTTGTTTTTGCTGCGGGTGCCACTCTCGCATCACAATGGGGAAGAACTTCATCCGACAGTGCATTCTTCATCCGACAAACATTTGTTGAGTACCTGTGAAATGCCAGGCACTAGATCCTGTACCAGGTACTGATAAACCAGGCAGGCAAGGTACTTGCCTTTGAGGAGCTTCAGTTCCAATGGAGGGAGACAGAAACAAACTCAATTTCAGACCTGCTGGGCCCACAGGTAGTCCCCGGTTCTAACCACCAGAAGAAGGGGAAGTGGATATCCTTCCTCTCCAGGTGGAAATGGTTGTGTGTACGAAGTAGCAATTAGCTAGACAAACCCTTCACATAAGGAACATCAAAACAGAAAATTGCTGGCTTCAAATAAATCCAAAGAAGGACACTCTTTCAGGTAAGCTTTTACTTTCAATGACTTTTTTCAGTATTTGTTTTTCTCACTTGGAACCTTGTAAGGAGTCCCTTGCATTTGTGGAATGCTCTGTGACTTTGCAGAGCCATTTCCCCACCAGATCTCATTTAGTCCTGTGAGAAGGACTGAACAAGAGGTAATCTGATTTCACCGATGAGAAAACGGAGGCTCACACGACTTTCCCAAGTGTTCTCAGCGAGCTTGCATGACACTGGAAGCCAGGCTTTCCCCTTTCTGGGTCAGCACCATGGTCTTCACATCGCCCTTTCCAACTGTCTCGTCACCAACTTTTTCATCGATCACAAAGTGTTCCACTGCTGTGGGTTTGATTGACATGGGCTTTAATATTTTGATTGGGATACAGAACATTTACACACACACACACACACACACACACACACACACACTCCTAGAAACTCAGTTCCCCTGTAATTTGCTGCCATCATTTGTCCAAACTGGTTATTTTTAAAACTTTTTTTCCCCCCTGGCTCAGAGATCATTCAGGAAAACAAGATTTCCAGTGGGGCATTTCCTTTCCTGGCAGGGATGGACATAGGAAGCAATCCAGAGAGCACACAGCACGCCTAATTATTGTTTTATATCAAAAACACTAAAAGGAGGAATACCGATGCCATATTAATAACAGCACCCTCTGAATTTCTAACAATAAGAGTCTCAGTTCTCCATGACCCATTTGCCTCGTCCATCCATCCCCATACAAACTGATCAATTCAGTGAGAACAGGATGAAAAATACATACAGATAAACCATTAATTATAATAATACAAACTCTACTCATGAAAGGTAGCATTTATCTAACACCTGTTATAAGTTAGGCCTTATGCTAAGTGTATCGTGTAATTATCTCATTTGAACTTTATCCCACCTTTTAGGTAGGTGCAATTTTTTTTTTTGAGAGCTATTAGGATTTATTATTTAGTTGGATATTTTAGAACTACAGAATTTATAAAGTATTGGTTATGAACTATTGTGATTCTGGGTTCTTGCTCTTTGATTTATATAAATTATAGTTTATCAAAATGCATATTGTTTGCTTCTTTTTTTCTTAATTTTGTTTATTTTTCAATTACAGTTGACCTTCAATATTGTGTTAGTTCCAGGTGTACAGCATAGTAGTTAGACTTTTAAATTGATCCCCCTCCCCCACGATATGTCTAGTACCCATGTGACACTACATATAGCTATCACAATATTATTGACTATATTCCCTATGCTGTACTTTATATCCCATGACCGTTTTGTAATTGCCACTTTGTACTTCTTAATCTTTTCACCTTTTTCACCCATCCCCTCAACCCCCTCCCATCTCGCAACCATCAGTTTGTTCTCTGTATCTATGAGTCTGTTTCTGTTTGTTCATTTATTTTTTTTTATTTCATATATAAGTCAAATCATGTGGTATTTGCTTTTCTCTGTGTGACTTATTTCACTTAGCATGCTACCCTCTAGGTCCATCCATGTCACAAATGGTAAGATTTCATTCTTTTTTATGGCCGAGTAATATTGTATATATGTGCCAGCCATTTTGCATCTCCACCCCTCCTACCAGTCTCCATGTGGCTTCTTCTTTATATCCTCAGTTTTAGGAATTCTGTTCAGCTAGATCTCAGGTGGTTCTCAAGGGTGGTTGTTCTATAATTTAGATGTCATTTGGAAGTGGTTATGGGAAGAGGCGTTTACCTACTCCGCCGTCTTGATCAGAAGTGGGTAGGAGCTATTATAACCATTCCATGAGGAAATTGAAGTCCCAAAAGGTTAATGGTTTTGCCAGACAATACATAGGGGTGGAGCCAGTGTTTGAAACCAGGGCTATCTGACTACAGAACCCTCTTTTTGGATCACTGTTGTGATTAGGAGCACAGGTTTTAGGAGTTAGATCTTAGTTCACACCCTATTTTAGGCAAGAGGGAGCAGAGGCCTTAGCATATGGTGTGACTTTAAGGATCTGTTTAAAGTCACACAATATGTCTTCACCAATAGAAATGAGACTTTGTTCTACATTGTCTCTCCCAACTGGAGAAAGCTAGAATGCCTCTTTGGGTATTTGCCTGTAAATTTACAGAGGAATGTCTTTTGAGAATTTGAGCTGAGAATATCCATACCATGTAAAGTGGAATCTTGACAGACTTATACTCAAGAAATCAACTATGAGGCTTTCTATTCAATTATTAGAAACATTTCTGAACAATTGTAAACTAGCCATATTCCAGTAGGAGTCTCCAATTCCACCTGGGTCTCTTCTGATAAGAGCAAACCTGGAGAATGATTATCTCTTTCATAACAGTGTATTTATCTCAAGCTTTCAGGGGAGTCATCTTTGAAAAACTCATAAGCAGAAAGTTAACTTGTAATAAGCTGATGGTGAGGCTGCAGGTTTTATTACTTTTATTGTTTTGGCTATTTTTCTTCTCTTTTTCTTTTAAGAGCTCATAAACCTTGCTGAATGTTAACAATCCATTAGCTCTAAAGGAAACATTTTTAGCTTCCAGAAAAATTCGTTTTACCTCCCCAGTAGCAACCTCTAAACACAAAAGCTTTTTGTCTTATAAAAAGGTTTATTAATAGTTGTTTCTACAAGATTAGCCCCATTGATCTGTAGCACCTGTGCTGCTGGAAGATGGAGGGCTTTATCAGTTTTTTTACCATTTGTCCAGGAAGCTCTGCTTGGACTAATGTTATTTATTCAGCTGAGTGTACTGACAAGGACAGAGGAGAAGATCAAAGCAGTTGGGGATTGCATAACATCTGAAATCTGTCCTGACGATCAATCAAGCCTGAAGTATCTGAACCTGATCACAAAACGGCTCCTTACACATCCTTTCAGGACAGTGATCACGTGGAAGGCAGTGTATCTGTAGTAGCCCTAACCCACTTCAAGGATTCCTATGACCGCTTTTTACGTCATTCTGTAGTTCTTAGTTTTCTGCATGGTGAGCACGTAGTAAACACAAGATGAAGAAAACCCCAACATGCAATTTGCAGCAGTGAAACCTCTGGGGTTGTTAAAAGAACAAATACAAAGGGGGTGGGAGGCGTTCAGTTCAGGAACTGTATATGCCACCCCTAACCCCCCCTAGGGCCTGGTTCAGCCCTCTCTCCAGGGAAGAAGACTCAGCAACTGCACCCCATTCTTGGCCCTGTCTCATGCATTTACCCCAATGACAGGAAGTCAGTGGAGAGCACAGGAAGACACTCAGTAGGGAAAACAGCCCTTGCAGTGTCAGTCAGTGTTTAACCTTGGATGTTCCATGAAAGCATGAGGGCTGGGGATGGAAGGGCCAAAACAGGAAGAGGAAAAATACAAGATGGGTTGGCAGGAAAGTGAAAATTGAAAAAGCAAGCAAGAAAAAAAAGGAAATAAAAAATCCAAAACCACAGACTGCATTTACCTGTGAAAGGAAGAAACTAAAGGAAGCAATTTAAACTAGAATGATGCAAAAGTGGCAGGCAGGGAAGGGACACACACACACACACACACACACACACACACACACACACACATACACACATTAACCCAACAGGGCTGCCAAGTGGGAGCAGCCATTCTCACTGGCACCCCCAACCGCCAAGGATTGCTCTCTGAATGACTCGGGGGCCTCACCGAGCTGCTTGGAAAGGAGCTTGCACGAAGAAGGTAGGAGGAGAGAGATTGCAGAGAACCTGCTGGCATGCCTCTTCCCTTTCTGAGTTTGAAAAATTCTCAGAGAACTTTAAAGGCTGACAGCTAAATTTAATCAGGGTTAAATCATTGAAATGAAGATGATGTTCTTATGTAACACAAATGAAAAGTGATTCTGCCAGCGCTTTCCCTACAAGGTAATGGCACAGACTCCTGGGAGCAGTTCAGCAGTTTGGAAATGTTATCAATTCAGGGTAGGCAGGAAATGTGAAAGTCTGGTTCATTGCCGATATTGTCTTCCGGGAACTGCAGTCCTGCAGGTTAGACAGGCAGGGGTTCCACAGCTGCTATTCTCTAATGACAGTGCTTACTCACTCGCTTGCTCTCAGTTCAGTAACATTCCTCATACGTAGCATCCTAACGACATTCTATATTTAAGACAGCCATTTTTTTCTTAGGAACTCCAAATGTTTTCTGCAAAAGGAGCTTGCATAAGCCTTATAACCAGGGACTTGGACTGAATGAAACATTCGTTTGTTTCAAGAGAGTTCGGCAATCTGATTTTGTGCCAGTTCAATTATTTTAGACAACATACAGGTCCAGTTCTGGCTCAGACTGACTTACCATGTGATTTATTGTCTTTAAAGATAAATGTTAAGTCAATAGCGATATGCCACATACCCTTGATATGATGCAATGAGAAGGGCAGTTTTCCTCTGTAGTTGTCCTCCCCAAAACACATAATCCCTGTTAGAACATGAGAAAAACATCAGATAAGCCCAAATTGAAAAACGTTCTGTAAATTACCTGACCAGTATTCCTCAAACTGTCAAAGTCATCAAAAACAAGGAAAATATGAGAAATTGTCACAATCTAGAGGCGCCTAAAGAGTCATAACTACTAAAACTATATGATATTCTGGATGAGATCCTGGAATAGAAAAGGACATGAGGCAAAAACTAAGAAAACCTGAATAAAGTATGGGCTTTAGTGAATAATAACATACCATTTTTTTCTTTCTTAGTTGTAACATATGTGCCATGCTGATGTAAGATTACCAATAGGGGAAACTGGGTATTGGATATATGGGAACTCTCTTACTATCGTCACACCTTTTCTATAAATCTAAACCTATTCTAAAATTAAATGTTTATTAAAAAATAAATGTTAAAAGTTAGTGTGGTTCCTGGTTCTGCAAAACCAATCATTTGACTTCATTTTAGGCTTCCGTTTATGGTAGGTTTAAAGTCATCTACTTGGTTCTTCACTCAAGCGCTGGCCTATGCGTCTTGCCCAACCACCTCCTGCCAGGATGCTGGGAAATAAAGAAGTTTCATGTCTTAACCTTTTAAAGAGTCTATACATTTCAACAGGATGTTTTGGAGAGGGGGGAAAGCAGGTCCTAAGCAATGGTTTTATAGTGATAGAATTTTTTAAAAATGCAGTTGGCTAGGGATAGAGAATGGCTCGACTGGTTTTCAAGTCCTTTCTACTCATTGGGTCGGCCCCTACTCAAATGACACAGGTCAGGATTAGGGCCGTGGTTGTAAATCTTGATTCCTAAGGTCACGACTTCCCAGAGTCCATCAAGGATGACGAGACTGCTCATCTCAGGTCCATGTGATACAGTCAGTGTGGGAGTGAGTCCCGGACTCCATGGCAACAAGAGACTGGAGTCAGCTTCAAAGAAACGACCTGTACCTTGCTTTTTGGTCTTTAATAACCTGAGACATTTTTGCCATCTGTTTAACCAAGTTCTACAAGTGCTATAATGAGACCATGCCAGACTTTGGACTCATAAAGTCCTGAGTTCAAGTGCTCACTTCCAACTTTGCCACTTCTGGGCTGTGTGGCACTGGTCAGGCTACGCCCTAATCTCTGATTGTCAGGTTTTTCCTCAGGAGCAACAAGGCTGAGCATAATCGTGCTTTGCAGGATTGAGGGGAGGATTGACTATTAATACTTGGAAGTTGTGAGAGCCCCTTGTCCACTATCTGGAATGTAGTAGGTGCAGAACTGATATTCTTTCCCCTCCCCCTTTCCTTCCTTTCTCACAGAACTAGGACAGTGGGGAAAGGCACCTTCCGGGCAGCTCAGCCCCTCTCACAAACGGTTCTCTCTGTGCTCATGACATTCACATTTCCAATAAGATCAGGAATTCTGCTAATTCATTGCTCATTAATGCTGAGCTGTGCAAATAACCTCTTCTAATTTGTGCAGAATCAGAAGCACTTAATGCTCTTTTAGTGTATACATTTATTATTATTTTGTTGTTCTTGAATAGAAAGGTCCAATTTTATCCCACCAGAAATTATCCGGGCAATTCTCTTGCTGGACAATGAAGGTTAATTGAACCCAGGAGCTGTGCAAAGTAGACACTATAGAAGGTTGTTTTAAAAAAGACAGGAACCGTCTGCTGACAGGATGCCTCACAAAAATGCTGCTGTATCTTCAGTAGACTTGTGGGAACCAATAATTACGAAGCAAGGCACCTAGGAAGACCAAGAGTGGTGGGGAGAAAGGAGAAGGAGAAGAAAGGCCAGGCAGGGCGAACAAGAAGAGAACCCTCAATACAGAGACAATCTGAAAGTGGAAAGGCTGAAAAAAGTTCGGATGTGAAACCCTGATAGGGGACTCAGAAGGAAAAGCTTTCCCAACACACAGGCCATTGATATTTCTGAATGGCAGAGCCTTCACAGTAAATGTGTCTCTGTTACATTTAATGTATCAAGTGTGTCTATTCTAGCAGGAGTCGTCGGAATAGTGTGGCCTGCTGGATTCTACAGTTCACATCTAGCTGACATAAGAAAGCTTCTGCCTCTCTGTAAATCAAACCAGCACTAAAGTCAAACAACCAAACTTTTAGTATTGTTATTATTAGCCACAGTCTGCATTAGAATGTGACAGGTACAGGTCAAGCAAGCCATCATTTAGACCAAATATGATTTCGAGGAATTCCACAGAGATGTTTATATACTTGATACAAATGGGGGTCTTTTAAACCATTGGGGGGTGGCGGTGGGAAGATATAGATTTTAATGACTTAACTGCCATTATTTTGCTATATTATTTTAGAAAATTTTTTAATCAGAAAGGTATACATGTTTATGATGAAGATTTTTGACAGTGAGGACCCACTAAATAAATAAATATCACCCATTATGCCATTAACCAATGGTAATGCTATCTTCGTTGATTTCTTTTAAAAAAATGTTTATATTTTTAATATAAAAGTTTAATAAAAATGTGGAAAAGAAAAAAAGCATCCATAATTATTCTACCTTAATTACTATCAGAACTTTGGCACATTTTTTTTCCAGGTAATTTTCCATCTCTATGAATAATATTCCTTCCTTAACATGGTTGCAACCAAACTGTATACACAATTTAGTATCAAGACAATTTTACGTGACATTGCCACACTTTTTCTCGAGGTTACAAGGTGTCTTTTCAAAAATCTTTATTTCTAAGGATACGCTAATATCAGAGAAATATTAGGGTAGGTGGGATTCAATTTGTTTCCAGATGTTGTTATTAGAAATACCACAGTATCAAAGTAGTACTACCATAATAATTTTTTATAGAATTTGGAAACGGTATGATTTTGTTCCTTCAAGTTGTGTATATTTATATAACAGACATTTATTGAAGGCCTGATATGTGCAGGGTGCTGGGATACCAAAAGGCCCTGCACTCAGGAGACAGGATATAGAGGAGACAGATGCTTATGCAACTTATTTTAATTTGCCTTGAAAAGTACAACAATAGGAGGAAGTGCCAGGTTCTATGAGCTAATGTATAAAAATCATCTGCACTATACTCGGCACATCATAAGTGCTCAATAACCAAATGGCAATGACGATGATGACTGCGGCCATCACATTCTGGATAGAGTCATTTAACTGTTAGTTTTCATGATTCACATTTATAGAAACATAAATAAAATCAAAGAGAGCAATAAAAAGCGCTCCCTGAATTATAAAAACCAGTGATAACCCACATAGGCTCTGGCTATGCCACAGCAAAGAGCAAAAGATTATTAAGTTCCATCTAATTGCTGAAACAATTCCTGGTGGAACAAAAACTTCCATAGCGATGTTCTAATGGCATAGTGTCATCCTAACTTACCTGCTGTCAGACGGAATGATTTTGCTCTTCTGAACGAGATGTGGGTAAGACAGAGCTTTGTTGTACTTCTGTTTCTTAAAAAAATTATATATAATATGATATGATACATGATATGCTATAATATAACAGTACAATACAATAGGATGTAAAACTTCGGTGGATCGAGGCCGATATGGGGACTCTAAAATTTTCCACAGGTAGGATTTTGTACTTGGCATTCCTGATTCCCATCATTGCTTGTAGCAGCCAGGTCTGCAGACCTGAACAGTGGTTAATGTTTAAAAAGGTACAGCCTGTTCTGGTTAACAACCTTGCCCATTTCCTCTTCCTGATGCTGTTGTGATGGCAGGACTCGAGTCAGGCCTTTTCATTACACGAGAATACATAACAATTGATGCTCAAGTCATAATAAATGGGAGATTAAAGTTGCTTGAAGATAACTTGCAGCCTTAAGGAAAAATTTGAATTGGCTTGGACCTCTGTGGGGACAGTTTCACTGTAGTGCATGGAAATAACCCACAGCCACCACTGAAATATGCATAAGGATTTCAGACAGGAAATAGAGGAAATGCTGCATTACAGTAAAAGCACAGTGGAATTTAAATAAGCCGAATATAGATTCTCTGGTGCAAATTTGATCAGCGTACTGCTGGCATTGGCTGGCCCTCTCAACTACAGTAGTGGAAAGAATTCCACGGCCTACCCATCACAGCCAGAATACAAAGTGCTTTCCAGTTCCCCACCTAGCCTCCTTCTCCTGTTGCTATCAGTGCCCCGTGTGATGTTCCATGAGTGCAGCTACTGACATTTCCTATAAATGATATGCCCACGCTTATTCCTCCCAACCCAATTACTGCTTTCAAACTTGACTCAGCATTCCTCTGAGAAGCTTTCCCTGATTACCCTGTAGTGCTTCCTTGTCTTTGGGAATGCCTAGCAGTTATCTGTCTGTTGAGTTGCTCCCTAACTATTGCTGGGTATTTACTTGTGCTTGGCGTTGGGCTTGGTCCTGGGGCTACCTGATGAGTAAATCCCAGTCACTGCCTTCCTGGAGGTCACAGTCCACACACCCACACAAAACAGTCTCATAAAATGTGATAAGAGCAATGGTTGAGATACGCATAGGGAAGGAATCACAAAAACATTCATCCTTTAGGGCAGGGGTGTCAAAACATTTTTCAACGTTTTTTTACTAAGGGCCATATGCAGTAAAATACACAAACAGCCGGGCCACTCTCTCGAAGTGAAGTACGTATTGCCTCACCTGGTTTGTTCAAGTAAACTAAATCTATTTTTGGAATTTACTGCGGGCCAATTAACAATGGATTGCGGACCGCAGTTGGCCCGTGGGCCTCAGTTTGGACACCCCTGCTTTAGGGAGTCAAAGGCTTCCTGGAAAAGCTAATGCCAGAGAGGAGCCTTCTGGGATGAGCAGAAGCTGGGCAGGTAAACGATGGCGGGGAAGGCACCGTTGGCATGTGCAGTTGGTGGTGGAGGCCGGGAACAGACATGATGGGCCCGTGTGCCACACTGTGCTTGGGTGCATTAGTGAGCCTCCACTTGCTGATGAGAAGTTCACTGAATGCGGGTTCTTTTCCTACAATTGAATTATAAGCTCTTCCAGGGAACCATGTTTTCTACTTATTTTGCCTTCTTCTCTGTGGGTCTGTTACAGTCCCGAGTGTTTTCCAAAAAGTGTGTTCCACCAACCGGAAGACACTGCTGACTTCCTGGCCATCTCCTGGGCACTCTGTCCAGCAGTGCTAACAAGACTCTGCGTGATCATGGAAAGATGCACCACACTCTCAGTTGCGATCTGAGACCCAGGAAGACACACATGGCTTTGACTCGAAGCAAATATGCTGCCTAAATGGTGGACACATCCAAATCATGTCCTCGGAAACTCCATGGACCCCATCAAACACTATTCTTAGCCTTTGGGATGATGGTTTATATTCGAAAAGCTCTGCACCAACATTTCTATTAAGATTTCATTGGATAATAAAAAAGGTCACTGAGTAAATATGGAGTTGAAGTTCTAATCATTCTACAGAAACAGAAAATAACCATTTTAAAAAAAATTAAGGCCTTGAAAGACCCTTTTCTATTGATGTGTTTGCTACCTCAAAAGTTGAAAATGCTGCACCCTTGATTCATCTGATTTTATTTAAAGGTAGAAATACTTAGTGGGCAAACAGGCCAGGGTCTTAGGAACCTGTGAGAGCTTTGCTGAGTACCTCAGGCAGTGGTTGAGGCAGGGGACGAGGACTTGTGTGCATTGTTTCTGGCCTCATGGTTGGCCCCTAGGTAAACAGACCTCCACATTCCAAGGCTGCCAAATTGCCATCCTTCATGGATGATTAAATCCCAACCCCTTCTCCCACCGCCTGGGGTCAGGGGTGGAGGAGGGAGGAGAGGTAGAACATCAACAACAGGGTAAATTCATTCCAAAAAAGAATGAGAGAGAGACAGAGAGAGAGAGAGACAGACAGAGAGAGAGAGAGAGAGAGAGAGAGAGAGAGAGAGAGAGAGAGAGAAGCACCGAGTTTTACAGGCTCTGCTGCTTCAAAGCTGTCATTTCAAGGTTAGGGCTTTAGAATGACAAGAGGCAACTTTCCACCTGAGCCCTCCTTAATGGAAAGAGTGGGATCTAGCTTGCCTCTGGAAGGAAGAAAGAAAAATCCTGGATCATGGAGCCAGGTGGGCAATTTTGATCACTGAACCCAGAGCTTTTGCAAGTATCAAATAATCCACGGAAACCTTTGTAATAGTGTCTAGATCATATTTAGCATGACAAAGAAACTAATGGCCTGTGTTAAATTCCCCAACTAGAGCTTCCAAACCCTGGTGATATCCCAATAGGTAAACGCTCCATGGATGAGATGGTTAGATAAAAGCCACTTCCAAACCTAAGGCCTGCGTCACCCAGGGAGAAGAAAGGTATGCAGTATTTCCTAATCTGGTTAAACTTCACAGTACCCAGGTCAAGTAATCCAGTTCAAACGCAGTGGAAGAACTTGTACATGAACATTTTGAGAAAGCAAATACTTCCTGATTGGCCTCCGTATCCATATATTAGAGATATTAATGGCTAATTCAAAAGAATAGTCATAAAGAATACACAAGATAAGATTTTCAAGTCTCCACAGAGTAGTCCCCTAAACAGGATTAATTTCCTCTTTTTCTCCCACTAGTCTGACGCCTATTGTTCCTATCCTCTTGGAAGTTGATTACATAATCAACTTGAGGTAGTTCTTTGTTCATATTTTCTCTCCTGGAAGGGTCTGAAAACCCTATGAGGACCGGAATCTTGTCTGATGTACTTCCCATATTGGGCTACACATAGTAGGTGGACAGTAGGTACTCATTGGATACGAATTTCTACACCTGCAATGAACTATTTCACTGTTGTCTGACTTTTCCTCCTTCTCGATCACATACAAGGGATGGTGGGGATGAATAAAGTGCTTTTCAATTCTTCTATGGCCTTTCTCCACCTTTAAAGATAACAGGCCAACAGGAATGGAACTAGAAGGAGCAAAGGATTTATTAACAAACGTTGATCTAACTAGAGGACAATGTCTGTTTTTCCCAACCAGGACAGCCTTACTAGAGAAATTACCCTCTAGCTTTTTAAGTACAATCTCAGGAAAATAAGATCAAAGCAATGATCCGGCCAAGAGGGCATGTCACAGAGAATGCCAGAGCTTTACTGAAACCAGTTGCAAAACACCAGCCCCCTTGCAGCTGCCTTACTGATAACCATCAACCATCAGGCGGGGAATGTTTGGGGAGGCTTGGACTTCTGTAGCTACATGACATCTGTAGACAGCTACAGAAGGTCATTCAAGATTACCACGTCTTTCATTTTACAGATGAATAAGCTGAAACCAGAGAAGTTATGATTTGCCCAAGATCACAAGGCTAGTTAGAGGTTGAGCCAGATGGAAAAACCCAAGGGCAGTGGTTTCTAGTCCAATTAGTTTAATTCAAAAAATGTTCATTAAACGCTTACTACATTCTTTAATATGTTGGAGATACAAAGACGAGCATGACACGGTCCTGATATTCAGGGATTGTACAGGCTAAGAGAGACAGAGACATCTTCAGTGCTAGGACAATGTGGAATAATGGGTGCAAAAGACACAAAGGGAACCAGGCAAGGAGAGTGAGGCCCTCCCTTGGAGCTCAAAATTTAAAGGGACACCAAAGACTTGGTAATCAAGGTACAGAGGTATCTGTAGGCCTGATTTTTCCTTTTCCTCAGGCTCCACTAAGGCTCAGTGAGGCACTATTGTTGATCTTGTCTTTATTTAACATATGAATATTTTGTTCACCCTGGATTTTTTACATTCATTTTGATTGTTTAAAATATTACATTAGAATACTCTTAATCTTGATTACTGAGTTTCTGTTGGTGCTCCCTTCTCAAAGTTTGCCCCTTAGGCAGAGGCTTCACCGTAGTCTCCAGGGGTGTCTGACCAAGGTCCTTTGGGGATGGGAAGAAAAGGAGGGCCTGTGTGAGTGTCAGCAGAGGTGAGCGGTTTTCAGATTCCACTTCCAAGAGGCCCATGGGTGCTAAAGAGCCCCATCAGGGGAGGGGTAGAACCTTTTCAGCCAGAGCAGTTCTGCCTTCATCTGTTTTGCTCAGTAGCATTTTGGGTAAGATTTTGTTGTATTCCCAGTTTGGTAGAAAGGGATTCCCTGGTCTGAAAACTGTTTGAAAAGCTCTTATAGCAATTGGAAAAGGTTTGATTCAAATGCATAAGGCCCATCACAGACATCATGGGGCTGACTTGTAGGGGGTGAGGTACAGGAAATCCGAAGCAGGTAAGGCATCGGGCCTGAAGAGGGATTGGACTGCACGCGCACATACCAGGTGCTGGTTGGCCCACCAAAGATGGGTTTCAGAGCTCGGCTGTTTGCTCTCCTTCCAAATTCCCCCTCTAGAGTTCGGTTAGCAAACTCAACAGACATATCTGCTCATTTTACTGGACCAAATGGCTTGCATCCCTTTCTTTGTCCACCAGAGAGAGGGTCTAAAAGGATAATTTTTAAAGTTTGACTCTCAAAGTTTGACAGAAAGTCTGCTTTCTTTAGACAAATGCTCAATAGATAGTGAGGGGGAAGGGCAGAGCCAGAGAAAGAAAATATCTTAGAAAGGATTCCTTAAAACTGAATTAATCATAATCCAATCAGATCTTTCTGGGGGCGGCCACATTGCACAAATCCAGGGGCCACTCTACATTGTAGTCTGTGTAAGTGGCACCCCCTGGAGTCTGAATTTACAACCAGTTGACTATACAGGAAAGCAACAGTTTATGACAGTTGTCTAAATATCCGCTAGGAAATAATAGTTTGTCTCCACATTTGGCTAATTCACGCACCCTAATCCAAACTATTAGGTCCTCTCAGTTTTAACAATCTGGCTTCTCAAATTCTGGAAATTTCCTCCAGCAAGAGTATTCAATATTTTTTTGAGGAGCAATTTTCATTCTCTTGAATCTCTACAATTATTAGGGAAGAAAGAGATGTGTGTGTTCGTGTGTATGTGTGTGTGTGTGTGTGTGTATGTGTGTGTGTGTGTGTGTGTGTGTGTGTATAGTGACAAGTGATTAAGGTGACAAGGGAATCTGGGAAGACTCTGAAAGAAAAACCAAGAAAAAGTTCAATATCAGAGTCAAACTTATTATACTGGTTGGATTATATGCAAAACAAATCTGATGAGACCAAGTTTTGGGGGAGAAAATACAAATTGGACTCTCACACACTCCCGGCAAGATATAACTTGGTATTTCTGAAAGGCTTTGTGGGGGGTATGTGTTCAAAGTCTAAATTATATGCATATCAAAAATTTTAAAGCAGGTTTGGGGGCAACCAGTTGGCTCAGTTGGTTAGAGTGAGGTTCTCTTAACAACAAGGTTGCCGGTTTGATCCCCCACATGGGCCACTGTGAGCTGCACCCTCCATAGCTAGATTGAAACAACTACTTGACTTGGAGCTGATGGGTCCTGGAAAAACACACTTAAAATAAATAAAAGTTAAAAAAAAAAAAAATTTCAATCACTGATCACTTAAAAAAAAAATTTTTTTTTAAGCAGGTTTTAAAACTATGTCTAGAGTGATCCTACCAAAAACATATATGAATATAGGAAAAAGAATGTGAGACTATACACATGTAAATGATGGTTCTCTGAATAATATAGTTATGGGTAAATTTTTCCAGCTTTATTGAGATGATTGACATATAACATTGTGTAGGTTTTAGATGTACAGTGTGTTGATTTGATATACTTGTATATTGAAAAATGATTACCACCGTAGCGTGAGCTAACACCTCCATCACATAATTACCGTTTCTTTTTTGTGGTGAAAACATTTAAGATTTACACTCTGAGCAACTTTCAAGTATATAATACAGTATTATTAACTATCATTACTATGCTGTACATGAGGTCCCCAGAATTTATAGCTAGAAGTTTGTCCTCTTTGACCAACATCTCCCCATTTACCCCTCACCCCCTCCGAGCCCCGAGTACCATAATGTACTCCCTTTTCTATCAGCTTTTTCAGATACCACGTATAAGTGATGTGATCAAGTGTTTATCTTTCTCTGTGTGACATATGTCACTCAGCATAATGCCCTCAAGGTCCATCCATGTCATCTCAAATGGCAGGATTTCCTTCATTCTCATGGCTGAATAATATTCCATTTTTTATATGTGAATGATTTTTTTTTTCTAATTCTCCCCTTTTACTTTTCTAATTTTTTTGAAAAAAAAAAATGTATTCACACAATAAACTTTCATTGAGTACCTGGGAGTTGTTCCAGGTGCAGAAGATACAGCAGTAAACCTCAAGGCACTTAGATTTTAATGTGAGGATCTGGGCAACAAAGAATATAAATAAAATGTGTAGTGACATGGAGAAAAAAAAGGGGAGAAGGATGTCAGGAATGCAGGGTGTAAAGAAGGGATGACTTTTAAATAAGTGTCAAAAAAGGCCTCCGAGAAAGGTGTTATTTAAGCAAAGACTGAAAGGAGGTAAGAGAGTAAGCCTTTCAGGTGTTAGTGGAGAAAGAATGAAGAACATGTGTAAAGGTCCTGGGGTAGAGGACAGAGCAAGTGAAGGGGGAGTAACAAGATCTGAGGTTAGAAAGGCAAGGGGACAGGTTATGTGAAACTCGGAGATCTTTACAAGAACTTCGCTGTTGCTCTGAGATGGAAAGCCACTGTCTGATTTTGAGTAGAAGATTTATATTAATTATTTGGCACAGTCTTCAATGGTATCACTCTGGCTGCATTGGGAATCGTCTCCACAGGAGCAAGGACAGGCGCAAGAAGACCAGTGGTGAGGCTATTTCAATAATCTCGGCATGATGCTCTGGTGGCTCAGACCAGAGTGATAGTGACAGTTACATGGTACCAGAAATATTCTGAAAATGTGGGCAACAGGATTTGTTCAAGATTTGGATGGGCGGTGCGAGAGATGAAGAGAGGTCAAGGGAAGCTCCAAGGTTCTACGTGGAGTTGCCATTGACTGAGATAAGGACATCCGTAGGAGGAGCAGGTTAGGAACGGGGGAGGACCAGGGGTTCAGCTTTGCAATGTCAAGGAGCAGTTGGATCTGGAGTTCAGGGGCAGTTGGGAGAAGGATCCTGGGGCTGCAGAGTTACATCCGGAAGTTTGCCAACATCTCTATGATATTAAGGCCAAGGGACTAGATGAGATCACCAGAGTTTCAACAGTGAAGAGATGTCCAAACCCTGCTTCCTGGGCACTCGAGCGTTCAGGGCATGGAGAAGAGGAGGAGCCAGCAAGAGATGCTGAGAAGGAAGAAATGAACCATGAGCTCATGAGGTTCTGCAGCCTAGTGAAAAAATTTGTTTCAAGGAAGAGGGATTGATGATCCATTTCAACTGCTGCTGATCGGTTAGGTGAGATGAGACTGAAAGTTGTCCACTGGCTATAGCAGCTTGGAGGTCATCACTGGTGATCTTGACATGGATGGTTTTGGTGGGATGTGCACATGAAAGCCGGATTGGAGTGGGTTTCAAAAAGAACGGAAACAATTGGAAACAATGAATGAAGACAACCCTTTCAGGAGTCCTGCTGCAAAGGGAAGAAGAGAAATAGATCTGTAGTTGGAAGCGGAATTGGGGCCAAGAGAAGGGTGCTGTTTATTTGGTTTTAAAGATGGAAAAAGTAAGATTTGTTTGTATGCACAAGAAAGAGAAAAAATTGATGATGCAGGAAGAAGAAAAGGGACTTGCTAGAGCAGTGTCCCTGGATAGGCAAGAGGGGCTGGGATCCAGTGTCCAGAGGGAGACCAGTTCGACTGCAAGAGAAGGGAAGGCAGGGCTTATGGGCACAGTTATTGGGTGGCGGGGAGGTGGAAGTGGTGATAGGGACCAGGGAAATGATCCTCTGGCAGCATGTTTTCTCATGAAATAGGGAACAATCCCATCAGCTGAGAGTGGGGAGTCGGAAAGAGTAGAAGAATGAGTCAGCTAAGAAAATGTGATATGATTACTGGGAAGTATTAAAGAGATGAACAGGTATTACTTAAGCACAAGGAGACAAGGAAAGAAAGAACACTTAAATGTACATGAACTTTCACTTGGCAGTATCGCTTCCGGGAATTTTTCTTTAGGAAAGATTAAGGAATTTTGCCAGTATGTTCCCTGGTAAGACTGTTTGCAAGAGTAAGAAATTGAAAACAATCTCAGAGCTTCACAAATAGCCAATTGGTTACATTTAACCAATTTATTAATCAGTGCAGCCTTTCACATGTGTACATTGATACCGAAAGCTATTGACCATGTATTTAGAAGAAAAAGAAAGTTCCCATGTTTGCAGAAAAATGTATTTATTTGTATATCTCTCTCTGTATCTATCTATATGTATCTACATGTTTAAAACTGGTAATCCTTGCCAAAGTGGATTATAGATTGCCAATTTTTTTTCCTGGCTATGTTTTCTGACTTCTCTATAATGAGCAGAATGAGAAATTTGTAATGAGAAAACAACACAAGCACCTGCTCAGTGCGTCCATGCTGTGTGGCACCTTTAGGTTGTTATTGTGATTCTCAAGTTGTCCTGCAGCCTGCTTTCTGTGCTGCCTCACTCTCCCCTGAATTTACCTAAATTTAAAGCAAACCGTGGTAGCACTACAGTGTGGCTACATCCCTACCTAAAATCTCCACCAGCCACACCATTACCACCAAAACCCGCCCAACTAAAAATATCTCAGTGATCATTTATTTTTAAAATACTTTAGTATAGGCAGTTTGCGTGTGTCAGCATTAACTCTAGTCAACAACATAAGGGGTGATTAATTAGTATATGAAGTGTCTGAATCTAAATAATACATATTATAGTTGGTTGCTTAGCATATGGAGTACACTGATATGAATCAACACTCAAGGGCAGTTATTAGCCCAAAAATGTTAGAAACAATGTGTATGGTAAAACTGAGTCCCCAGGGGCGAGAGAGACAGGAGCCATACAAGGTATGGGCAAGCCCAGTGGCCCACGTTCACTTGGGTCTGGGATCTCTTAGCCCTGGGTCCCTCCACTCCTTAGAGGATGCTCTTCCCTGATCCAACTAAAGTGTCACCTATACGGTCGTGCTGCGAGTATGCCAGCAAGTCCACTTCAGACTACACCTTTCCTGTAAGATGCCAGTGGACGTACATAGTGGGGGAGAGGGAGCGTCCAAAGCCATGCATGCTTGCTTGCTAAAATGTGTGCATATGTTTGGCAGATTTGTACTGAAACTTGCTTGGATTGCGACACACCAATTGGTTTGGCTCAAATAACACCCACTAGCCTGTTAGAAGAAACAACCAAAATTTACTAGGAAGAACCTCATAATCATCTGTTGGCCAGACTGGTTTAGGCCCTTTGCTACAAATAATAATAATCATATGCTTTGATAGGTATAATAGACATTGTCTCAGTAGTTCATTAGATGGGTGTAAAAGCATATTTAGAGGATTTTACTACTTTTATTGATCTGATGCATATAATTTAAGTTTAAAAATGTGCTGCCTGGGGGCGGCCAGATGGCTCAGTTGGTTACAGCGTGAGCTCTGAACAACAGGGTTGCTGGTTCGATTCCCACATGGACCAGTGAGCTGCGCCCTCCACAACTAGACTGAAGACAACGAGCTGCTGCTGAGCTGCCAGAGGGGCGGCCTAATGGCTCAGTCTGTTAGAGCGCGAGCTCTCAATAATAAGGTTGCCATTTCAATTCCCGCATGGGATGGTGCGCTGCGCCCCCTGCAACTAAAGATTGAAAATGGCAACTGGACTTGGAATTGAGCTGCGCCCTCCACAACTAGATTGAAGTCCAATGACTTGGAGCTGATGGGCCCTGGAGAAACACACTGTTCCCCAATATTCCCCAATAAGATTAAAAAAAAAAAAAAAGTGCTGCCTGTGACATAGCTTTAAGACAATTCTCTTTTCACATGATTGTTGCCCCAAGCCTCTGCATGTAGGGATTCTGGAATCTCTCCCCATCCACCCACCCACCCCCGTGCCCCAGGGGATTCTGACTATTTTTTAAAAGACCATTTGCCTTCTTTCCACAATGTGCCACTGACCTTTGAAATGGCTGCTCCAGAACCTGAATTTCCAGCCCTAAGTTGGCATTTCTCCGATCCATTGGCAAAGTCTGCACTATTAATGTTTGGATTCCATTGGATCACTTTGGAGGTTAAAATTGATTCATGCACATGGAGGCCTGAGTAAGCCACAGAGACATGACCTAGAATAATCTTATGGTTTGATATTGCATAAACATGTTTTATAACCTGTTTAACAGCAAACTTGATATTTCCTGAATACGTTAACCATTATACTCCCTTTTCTGTTAGAAGGGAGAAAAAGAAGAACCATGCTTTTCTTCTCATTCGTAACCCTGGAAATTATTAAACTGGGAAAATCTGGTTGCCCTCAGTAATACATTGCTTGAGCTTTCCTTTCCATCCTGTATTCTTTTTTCATCTTTTTGTGCAGGGCTGGAGCAAAAGCAGCTCTCATACCTGAAACAGTGGCACTTTACCTCACGTTTATGATTTTAAATACACGTGCCTGACTCTGACCAGAGATAGAAAGAAACATGGCAATAGTGGGAGAGATTGACATAACGTCCCCTTTGATATGACACACTGAGCGAGGGGAACACAGCCCATTACATATATTAATCATAAGGAAACATCATACAAACCCAAAATGAGGGAAATTCTACAAAACAACTGGTATGAAATCTTCAAAAAATATTGAGGTCATGAAAGACAAGGAAAGATGGAAGAATCATTCCAGATCGAAGACTAAACAGACCTCAAAAGTAAATGAGGCACATTACCCTGAATTGGGTCATGAAACAGAAGAAAAAAACTTTTGTTCTGTACATATTAGAATAATTGGTAAAATTACACGGTGATACTATATAACTGTCAACTTCCTGTTTCTGACAGCTGAACTGTGGCCTGTGGGAGAATGTCCTTATCTTTCAGTAAATTCACAGGGACATTTCTAGTGGGTTTGGGGCATCATATCTGCAGCTTTCAATTGTTTCAGGAAAACAGATAAGACTTAGAATAAAAAAACAGATACATGGATATAGCAAAAGTGGCAAATGTTAACAATTAGGGAAACTGGGTAAAAGGTATATGACAGTTCTTTGTATTATTCTTTCAATTTTCTGTAAGTTTGAAATTATCTAAAGAAAGAGAGAGAAAGAAATATTAAGGTGTATCTTGAAGCAAGAGGCATTAGGTTACTTACCATTACTATTAAAATGAGAATGTGCACTCTCACCATAAACCACATTACAAATATCTGTGTCTATTACTATGTAAAAGATATACAATCTCTGTCTTCTATATGTACAGGCACATAATTTGCCTGTGATCCTGCAGACCTGCTGAATTAGTATATGGGGGGCGGGGGCTCCTAGAAGCTTCGAGGTGATGATGATCTCACGGCCAGGACGGCACGTCCGTCACCTGCGAACAAGGCCTCTCAGGCGCAGGTTAGGTCTAGGAAGGAGGACATTCCGCTTCCTGCCCTTGATCCTCTCATGTCCCAAGTCCGGTGCCTACTGTGTTGTCTCTCTTGCCACTTCACACACTAAGGTGTAAACACCTGGTAATGACTCAGCATAGCTGTGTTCCTTGAAACACTCATGTGTTCTCAGAAAACAAGTGATAACAGAACAAAAACCCATCAGGTTCTTGGGTGGAATAAGTCTATATGACGTCTCATACAGGAGCTCTTTCCTGAATATTTATAACAGGCAAATGGCTGCCTTTTGTGTAATTCAGTATTTTGCAAACGTTTTTGGCCATGGAAGGCTTTCCCTCCCACTCAACACTTATCACAAAACATCCAGTGACACTTTTGTTTCTCCTGGTTTACTTGCTCCTGAAGGCGTGGGAACCATTTAGGATGCTGAAAGGAGACACCTACAGGTGGGTGGCCCTCGGGCACTCGGTGAAGCTCACAGCTGTACCTTCTTGTCTGTGGCAGCTTTATCCACAGGGTGACTTCCTTCTGAGATGTCCAGATGCTGTGAGCAGCAAGTGGTCTACTGCTTCTCCCTTCACAGCCAGGCAGACAATGAATTGTACCCATCCTGCTCAGATTGCTCCTGAACCAGTCACGAGGTCTAAGGAAGTGGGGTTGCCCTGTTAACTTGGATGGGCTCACCCCTGTGGCTGGAAGGGTTCCCATTCATACACAATGGCTACACAGTGAGTAGGGGTGGAAAGGATGTTGGGGGTGTCGCCGAATGTCCTCCACAATGTGGAATTTAAGTCAGCAGAGAACTGGGGGCATTGCCTCCAGCTCAGGTAAGTTTCCCCCTACACAGGGCCTCCGTGGGCAGTTGCACACATTGGGTTGGGTTGTCCTTGGGGCGAGGAAGGGACCCCAAGTGCAGTACCCTCCTTTCCAGGTGGAGTGCAGAAGACAGGGGATAAGCATACCAGTGTAGAGAGTTGCCTTGTCTATAGTTTTCTTTTCTTTGTTTTTTATTCCTATGCTTTGCCATGATTGCATTTTTCTTTTCCGTTTCCTATAAGCCCTGGTCTCTAGGAGCAAACCTATATTCAAGACACCTCTGGAAAATATATTGAACACAGATTGCTTGCCAGTTCCCACACAGGACATTGAATTCCAAAGGTTATTTTCCGCAAGCCTTAATCTCAGCCTTTGCCTCATAATTTTGAAGTAAAATCCTTCTTGAGACAGATCCTCATCAAGTACTAAGAACTGAACAATGTGTCATTATTATACTTGGCAGTAATTTCCACATAGCGTTGGCAATTCAAGTATTTGTAAGTACCATACCTCTGCCTGGGTCAGCCAGGCTAGCGCTCCAAGACTCCAGCGCTAGGTTAACACTGGAGCCTGAGTTTCATCTGAGGCAAACAATGAACAGAAATCAATACAGGTCGGATTTCCCCTCTCATCCTGTGAAATGGTAAATGTCACAAGCACAGTGCTTTCGTATGACTACAGCTGGTTTGGAAGGTGGGCCATCAGCTATTCCTCACCTAAAGTCGATGAGAGATGGACTGTAGGTCTCAGGCCTCGAAAAGTGGTTGGCACCTGTCCCAGAGCAGGTTCCAATTAGGTGTCACCTCTCTCCTACTTTCTCTTCTTCCTTCCTCGAACACTGCCCCAGATGAAAAGATCCAAGAAATTACTGACAATAAATGTAATAAGTTACTGCCTAATTCATTTGAGAAATTACTGTGTGATAAGGTATATCACACACACACACACACACACACACACACACACACACATTTTTAATGTGAATCTTCCACACCTTACTTAAAATAGTGACAAGAGCCGAGACTCTCAGGCTTTCTCCTCACCATCATGGGCCTGCTACTCTCTTAAATCAAAGCTAGAGGAGAATTGGGTTTGAAATGTTTTAGGGTCACTTTGGTGTACAAGTGACCCCTTAATACTGCCTGCCAAATATCTGCCTCAGAGAAGAGTCAGAGTCTGACAATTCTGAGAGTTTCTTAAGAAATTCCTCTTCAGGCCTTCTGAGACTGTGAGTCTCTTCTGGTCCCAGAATGACTCCTGCATTTACTCATGCAGCAGATGGAAACCACAGGATCATGGAGTCTCAGGGCAGGGGATGATCTCGGATGTTCTATCCTCTATTCTAAACTACAAGTTCCCTGCCAAGGAGTAATCTAGTCTTCCCTAAAGCATCTCCAGGAACGAACTACCCTCTACTCCTAAAAGAGCCCCAGTTTGCTTTCAGATAGTACTAACTGTTTGAAAGTCTCCATTAGATCTGGTTAAAGTCTACATTTCTACAGTTTCTCCTCCCTTCAACCTCCTGGAATAATATTAAAAATGCCCAGAGTTTCTATGTGGCATGCTGTCAACTATCCAGTCAGCTAAGATTTCTCCTACAGAGCAACCTTATGATGGAGCAGGTGGGCCTGCCACGTCCACTGTCCCCAGCTAAGGGAAGCAACACACTTCCATGTACCTAAGGGGCCATGTTCTATGTCACTCCCGTGTCCTGGTCAACCTGTGGGTGGATCTGTGGCCTGTCAGTCTGCCCAGCACAAATGTTTGTCTCGCTAATTAAACTCATTAATTAGCTGGTAATTAAACTCATCAATGAGATTATTTCAATCAAAATTCGGACTGGAAAAATGAGGAGAGGTTAATTAGAGAGTAACATTAGCAAAGTCACGTTAATGACGAAGCCCCAGGATCAGAATCCTGCTGCCACCAGGCAACCTATCATTTTGGTGGACTTGATCAATAATTTGGATGATTTATGGCACTAGACCGAAGTTCCAGACTCAGTTAGGCCCAGGGAGATCACAAGTCCTCTCTTTTCCAACAAGCTTGACTGAGGTCTTCCTGGGTTGTCACAATGCCTGACACTGTAACTGAGATTCTTGCCTTTTTAATTTTCACATATACTCTTCTAAAAAGTCTTGCATTCCCTGGAATAATCCAAATGAATCGCTAATCATTGAACCCACAAGAATGTAACTAAGAGTTCTCACGTTTTCTAAGTCTGCTCTTCTCTAGGCTACATATCTCCAAACATTTAAACCATCGTCATGAAATGGCTGCCAGTCTCTTCAGCTTCTCTGCCTCCCTCCCTCTCTCACCTCTCTCTACATCTCTTAGTCCCACCTTCTCACCCCCAGTAAAAAGCATCACAAGTGAAGCTGATCAAACGGGAACCCATCCTAAGCATGTGCTCTGCCTCTCCACCTTTCAGAACACTTTTATGAAATCAAATGTGCATCTTCTTTCCGTTTTTTGAATGATCAGAGTAAAGATTTCCCTGTCTGATCAGCCCCATGGAGCCCAAGGGTTATTAGAACAAATGTGTGAAAATGAACTAAAGTGGGTGATTATCTGGATACTCTTGAAGGTACCACAGTGTGGAGAGAGTCTCCCGCCTACCCCCTTCGTTGGCTGAAGTAATCAAAAGTATTGGCTCTCATTTCAATGTACTCAGGTGGTACTGGTAAAAGAAATTTTAAAAATCTAAACTCCAGATAATGTGTTTAAATTGATTATCTGAAAGGATATGTAAATGTCCTTACATGTAGCCATTTTTTGGCTGCAATTAATAGAAAACCTAATAGTGTATAAACCGTAAGTATTTAAAACTAGGTGCAAGGTCTATGTTTTCTGTAGTTTTTGTTTGTTTTCCACTCAAGGTTCGACTCTGTAATTCTGCCTCCAGAGTTTTGTTTGGCATTTTTCACATAACTATATTCAAGACTGAAAGTCCTAGACTCTTGCGCCACCAGAAGACTTCCCCTTCCATTTCATTAGTCAGGATGGAGGCTTGTTGCCAAGATGAGCTACGAAGGAAGCCAGGAAGTGAGTTTCTGGCAAAGGGAAGTGGGATTGTCATGACGAGGCAAAGTGTCTGCTTCAGTGTGTTGAGAATGTTTAAAAATAGGGTTTTGTTTTATTACAAAAGTTAATGCATAATTATTAAAGAAAGTTTGAAAGATAGAAGAAACAAATGCCCTACTGCCACTTTTTCTTGATGTACGATTTTAACACTGTTCTAATCACATTGTATATAGTGTGGTTTTCTTTTCTTTTTATTTATTTATTTTGTTATTTAACGTATGCTTGAGGCTCCGTGGTTTTGGAAATATATTTACCATTCTGAAATACAGTGTAAACTAAAGGAGGTCGTACAGAACAGTAGAAAGAGCCCTGGCTCATGAGAGAAGAGATTGTGCTTGTGACCCAGGTGCTGGCACCAACCCATCACTGTATCTCCATTTCCTCAAAATAAACACGTGTGTTTCCTTAGTTTCATCATTCCCAAGACGACAAACTCATGAGAGCCATGCCTTTGCAACACACAAGCCACCCTGTTCAGAGACTGATTCAACATAGCAGGTCAGAGCCACCAAGACAAGCCAACAGGTGAACTGGAAGTTGTTGCCAGGTGAAACTGATGCCCGATATATAATAATGTAATATGTAATGTGTCATGTAGGACAATAATATATATCAGGTCTTCCAATTTTTCAGCAGGAGCCAAAAATCTGGAGTTTTGTGTGAAATTGTTTGATTCTTTAATATGGACACCTAATTTGAAAACCAAACTACTGTAGAGGCCAAACAAAACTTGTGTCGAGGTTGCCTCTCCAGCTAAACCAGCAGCCAAGTTTATCAATGCTGGGTGAAGGGTGTGCAGAAGAGGGGTTCAGAAGAGCTGCTTATAAGACATTTTGGCTATACAGCAGCTGGGTTATTAGTACAAGTCGAAAACATCAAATGCTAATATTAATGGGGACTAAATATCGTCTAGGATTTTATCATCTTGGGTTTTTTACATTGACAGTATAATTATTTCCCGTTGCTAATTCCAAAATGCCCCTGTGTTTGAGCTGAGCTCTGATGTGCCCTCTTGAATAAGTAAACCCTGTATGGGAAACAACTAAGTCGGGACCCTTGTAGGCCACAACTCCCTTTTATGTGTATTTTTCATGATCCTGCCTGGTTCAAAATCAACTCCTGCATCTTTTGCCTTTATCACGCAGTTTAAGGAGAAAATGAAAACGAAAATGATGAAAGTTCTTACACAGGTGTTCCCTTGGGTGAGAACTGCCACCTCAAGCAGTTTATTCTCTCCTCACCTTGAATGTTACATCTTCACTCTCTCCTTTTCAGAGACAGATTGATCAACATCACCAGTCACCGCCGGCCTTTGCACTCGGCAATTCTGACTGAAAGCGATGCAGAAAGGGGATTTAACAACTTTGAACTTTTTATGTGATTTTTGCCTTTGACACGGTTGTTATTAAGAGTTCTAAAAAGGCAACAGCCCCTACAAGAACATCAGGTTTCTAAATGATTCATCTCCTCACAGACCTTGATATTCAATCCAGGTGTAGGAATAAACAGTATAGCCCTCGGGTTCCATCCTCCGGCTTGGACAGGCTTCAGTGAAATTCTATAGCAAAAGGCCCCGGCGCTTCCCCTGACTTTCTCTTTGTTCTACTAACTTTTTATCTCTGAAAAGCAAAGGGATTTCCTTTGGGGATTAAGCAGGGGAAACAACCTAAGGTAGCGATAGTGTTTCATTAGAATTATGAGACGCAAAAGTCTCCTGAAGTCAGCTCAACAAGAAGCTCCTCTTCCCGTCTTGGACCGCCCGCCCCATCCCCAGCAGAGAGCTCTAGGTTCTTGCCCCACTGTGGTGCCTCACTTTCCTTTCACGGGAGTGTCTGGGCAAACAGGAGTGGTTTCTTGAAAAAGGCAGAGAGGTGATTCAAAAGGGATCCATGCTGGCTTTTTTCTTCGTGTTTTTCAAACGTTTTTCTATGTGTTACTTGTTAACACTAACTCATTTTGAAATACGTATTTACAAATTAGTAAGTGCTGTCCTCATCCTGCCAGGTCATGGTTCTGAGTCACTGAGAGGAATAGGGTCGAAGAATGAGACAGATGATTAATTTTCTTAATGACAGATCTGTACAAAGAATGAGATGAAAAAGTTAAGAGTTTCCTGTTCACGGAAGGCCAATGTGCTACTCTACAAATTTGTCCTAGTCACACTTTTTATTCCAAACAGGAGTCTATGGAAAGATTAGGGTAGGACAGTAAAGGGAAAGGATTTGTGTCAGAACAGCTATACAAATACCAGCCTGACATATCTGCATGGGGTTAGATAAAAAGTACATACTTAGGTGCGATTCAAGAGCCACTAAGAAAATCCTGAAACAAATAACATAAATGACCTTTCTGTTAGATTTGTTACTCAAATTTTCACATTCTCATTTGTGGCTGAGATTTACATGAACAATGTTCAATTATGACAGAGTTCTAAGTTACCGATGTTTTTATTAATTACTTTTGAAGTAAAACAAGTGTGTGTGTTTTTTTAATGCTTATCAATATAGATACCCCCAATCAGGCCAAAATATACTAAGCAACTACTAACAGAACTAAAGGGAGAAACTGCCCAAAACACACTTAGAGTAGGGGACCTAAATACACCATTGACAGCTATGGATAGATCATCCAAACAGAAAATCAGTGAGGAAACATCAGCCTAAAATGACACATTAGACCAAATGGACATCATTGACATGTATAGAACACTTCGTCTTAGAACATCAGACTATATAGTCTTTTCTAGTGTACATGGAACATTCTCAGAGATAGACCATATGTTGGGACATAAAACTAGCCTCAGCAAATTTAAGAAAATTGAAATCATATCAACTGTATTCTCTGAGCACAATGCTTTGAATTTGGAGATCAACTGTGAAAAGAAAGCAGGAAAAACCACCAGTACACAGAGATTAAACAACATGCTATTAAAGAAAGGTTGGGTCAAAGAAGAAATAAAAGGAGATTGAGAATGAAAACATATCCTATCAAAATTATTGGGATGCACTGAAAGCAGTAATAAGAGGGAAATTTATGTAATTACAGGCCTATCTCAAGAAACAAGAAAAATCCCAAATAAACAATCTAACATCACATCTTAAAGAAGTAGAAAAATAAGAAAAAATGAAACCCAAAGTCAGCAGAAGGAAGGCAATTATAAAAATTAGAGAAGATTAGAGAAGAACTAAATGAAATAGAGAACAAAAGGACAATAGAAAAATAATTAATGCAACAAAGAGCTGGTTCTTTGAAAAGATTAATAAAATTGACAAACCTTTGGCTGGACACACTAAGGTAAAAAGAGAAAAGACACAAAATCAGAAATGAAAGAAACAAAAGAAGTTACCACGGATACCACAGATATCCAAAGGATCATAAAAGACTACTATAAAGAACTATATGCCATCAAACTCAATAACCTAGGAGAAATGAACAAGTTCTTAGAAACATATAGTCTTCCTAGGCTGAACCATGAAGAACTGGAAAATCTAAACAGACCGATCAACAGTAAGGAAATTGAAACAATCATCTAAAACCTTCCAAAAAGCAAAAGTCCAGGACCAGATGTTTTCACTAGTGAATTCTGCCAAACATTGAAAGATGATTTAATACCTATCCTCCTCAAACTCTTCCAAAAAAACTGATGAAGAGGCAATACTTCCTAAATCATTTTATGAGGTCAACATTACCCTGATACCAAAACCGACATTACCCTGATAACACAAAAAAGAAAACTATAGATCAATATCTCTGATGAATATAGATGCAAAAATCCTAAACAAAATTCTAGTAAATCGAATACAATAATACATTAAAAAGATTATTCATCACGACCAAGTGGGGTTCATCCCCGGGACACAAGAATGATTCAACATTCGCAAATGAATCAATGTGCTACATCACATAAACAAAATAAAAGATAAAAATCATATCAATAGATGCAGAAAAAGCATTTGACAAGATGCAACATCCATTTATGATTAAAACACTTAATAAAATGGGTATAGAAGGAAACTAACTTAACATAATAAAGGCCATATATGACAAACCCTCAGCTAATCTCATAATTAATGGTGAAAAACTGAAGCCCTTTGCTCTACGTTCAGGAACACGATAGGACTGTCCCCTATCACCTCTGCTTTTCAACGTAGTGTTGGAAGTCCTCACCAGAACAATCAGGCAAGAGAAAGAAATAAAAGGCATCCAAATTGGGAATGAAGAAGTTAAATTGTCACTTTTTGCAGATGACATGGTTCTTTATATGGAAAACCCTAAAGACTCCACCAAAATACTATTAGAAACAATAAATGAATACAGTAAAGTTGCTAGCTACAAAATCAATGTACAAAAATCCATTGTATTCCTATATACTAACAATGAAATTTTGGGAAAAAAAATTTAAAAAATAACAATTCTCTTTGCAATTTCAACAAAAAGAATAAAATACCTAGGAATAAACTTAACAAAGGATGTGAAGGACCTATACACTGAAAACTATGATATTCTTAAAAGAAATTGAAGAGGACAAAAATAAATGGAAAGCTATTCCATGTTCATGGATTGAAAGAATCAACATAGTTAAAATGACCATATTACCCAAAGCAATATACATATTTAATGCAATCCCCATCAAAATCCTAACGACATTTTTTAAAGAAATAGAACAAAAAGTCATCAGATTTGTATGGAGTTACAAAAGACCCCATATAGCCAAAGTAACCCTAAGAAAACAGAACAAGGCTGGAGGTATCATAATCCCTGACTTCAATTTGTATTACAAAGTGACAATAATCAAAACGGCATGGTATTAGCAAGAAAACAGACACATAGACCAATAGAATATAATTGAAAACCCAGAAATAACCCCACATATATATGGGCAGATGATTTTCAACAAAGGAACCAAAAACATACAATGGGGAAAGAAATCCTCTTCAAAAAATGGTGCTGGGAAAATTGGATAGCCATGTGCAAAAGAATGATACTAGACTGCAGTCTAGTTAAGTCTAGTTAATTTAAGTCCATTTAAATTAACTTAAAATGGATCAAAGACCTAAACATAAGACCTGAAACAATAAACTTCATAGAAGAAAGCATAGATACTAAGTTTATGGACCTCGGGTTTAAAGAGGATTTTATGAATTTGACCTCAAAGGCAAGGAAAGTAGAAGCTAAAATAAATGAATGGGACTAAATCAAACTAAAAAGGTTTTGCACAGCAAAAGAAAGAGGCAACCAACTGAATGGGAGAGGATATTTGCAAACAACACCTCCAATAAGGGGCTAATATCCAATATATATAAAGAACTCATACAATTCAATAACAACAAAAATAAACAATCTAATTTAAAAATGGGCAGAGGACCTGAACAGACACTTCTCCCAAGAAGAATACAGTGGCCAGCAGCCAGCATGAGTGGCCGGCAGCTGGTGAAAGCTGCCATGAGCTGCTGTGAGCAGCCGACCAACGACTGACCGGCGACCGATTGCCTCAGCTGGGGGACGCGCAAGTCTCATAATACCAACATGGGCCAGGAAGCTGTGTCCTACACAACTAGACTGAGAAACAACAGCTTGAACCGGAGTGTGGGGGCGGGGGCGGAAGAAGGGGAGAAAAAAAAGACATACAAATGGCTGACAGATATATGAAAAAATGCTCAACTTCACTAGCTGTTTGGGAAATGAAAATCAAAACCACAGTAAGATACCACCTCACACTGGTTAGAATGGCTATTATCAATAAGACAAATAGTAAGTGTTGGAGAGGCTGTGGAGAAAAAGGAACCATCATACACTGTTGGTGGGAATGTAAATTGGTACAGCTGCTATGGAAGGCAGTGTGGAGGTTCCTCAAAAAATTAAGAATAGAATTACCATATGACCCAGCAATCCGTCTCCTGGGTATCTACCTCCAAAAATCTGAAAACATTTATCCGTAAAGATATACATATGTACCCCGACGTTCATTGCAGCATTATTTACGGTGGCCAAGACATGGAAACAACCAAAGTGTCCTTCAATAAATGATTGGATAAAAAGAAGTGGTAGATATGCACAAAGGAATATAAGTTGGTCATAAAAAGAGATGAAATACTGCCATTTGCAACAATATAGATGTATCTTGAGATTATTATGCTAAGTGAAATAAGTCAGACAGAAAAAGTCGAGAACCATATGACTTCACTCATATGTGGGATATAAAACTGAAAGCAACAAAGGAACAAGACAAATAAACAAAGAAACAAAAACTCATAGACACAGATAACAGTTTAGTGGTTACCAGAGGGTAAAGGGGTAGAGGAGGTGGTAGAAAATGGAATAAGGGTTCAAATACATGGTGATGGAAGGAGAACTGACTCTGGGTGGTGCATACAATGCAATGTACTATAGAAATGTATACTTGAAAGCTACATAATCTTACTAACCAATGTCACCCCCAAAAATAAAATAAATAAATACATAAATGAAACAAGTTTTTTTTTCTTTTGGTTAAGGATTAAAATTTTCAAAGAGGAATTATTTTTTACATTTATTATTTTAACTTTGTTATATTTTCCTTTCTCCACTTGGAGAACAGGTATTATTTGCTTACTGTCTTTTCTTTTCTAAATTTATTTTTATTTTTATTGGGGAATATTGGGGAACAATGTGATTTTCCAGGACCCATCTGCTCCAAGTCAAGTTGTTGTTTTCAATCTAGATGTGGACACAGCTCACTGGCCCATGTGGGAACTGAACCGGCGACGTTGGTGTTATGAGCACTGTGCTCTAATCACTGACCCATCCGGCCACCCTGCTTTTTCTCTTTACATTTTTAGGAAGATGCTTGGTTCCCATTTTCACTGTTTTGGCAGTATCCCATTTAATTTGACATATTGCTTTTCTATTTGTATTTAAAAATGCTCTTCAGTACATTTTGGGGATTTCTCTCTGGCCCAAATATGATTTAGTAGAGTTTAAGTTTTCTATTCTGTACTTTCTATATGATTGAACATTTCATTTTGTTATTTCTAATTTTATGATTTACTCTCTGGATACATGGAGTATAGAGCTATGACTTACTTACATCGTGTGGTCCAGAACGTGGCCAATTTTTGTTTAAAATACACTTGGGCAAAAACATATTTGTTCATATTTCCATGTAGTTCTTTGCACATGTTAAATCTGTCTTATTAATTTTGTGTAATTTCATATCACATGGATTTGCTAAATTCTACTTCTCAAATGTTGATATTCTCAATTAGGTGTTGCATTTCTATCAATTTTTTCTATTCACGTAGTTTTGATTTATAAATTTAGAGGGTTTTAGATGATCAAGTTATTTCACTGACTGTGTTTGTTGTGAAATCTACCTTATTATCAGAAAAATCTCAAATTGGAGTATGTATTTTTAAGAGGAACAAGTTTGAGATTTGACCCAAAAGAAAATGCAACGGATGTCCTTTGCAAAGAAAAAACAGTTGTACGGGCCCTCGCCACTCCCATTAACCACTACCTCTTGGCAAGCAACTGACATATTTTCCTAGTAAGCCCAGACTGTCATTGTGTTACCTGGCTGAGTCACAGTTGGCGCTTATAGAGGACAACCTGGCAATTATACTGTGTTCCTAGATTCAATGTACATTCATGAATCCTCTGGTGCATCAAGTTAGAACCTCTACTGACTTGCTAAGGCAAAATATTGTATAAGCCGTCAGGGAAAATGAAGTACATAGCATTAGATTGGTGCAAAAGTAATTGCGGTTTTTTGCAATTATTTTTAACCTTTTAAACCGCAATTACTTTTGCACCAACCTAATATATTGATAGTATAATTCCACTTAAATACTATAGACCCATCTGTTTTTATTATTAAATTTGCTGTTGAGTTGAGCATGATTATTTGTCAATACCTGCAAATATTATAATTTTTCTTATTTCTACCCAGGGAGACATGGATTATCTCCCGATCCTCTTAGATGCATAGAATTCATTTTGGGAATAACCAACTCCCAAGTTCGTTCTACACATGAATGAAAAGTGATGTGAGGATCGGGACTGCCTTGTCTTTAGAGAAAAGGCAGTAAGCAAATAATACCTGTTCTCCAAGTGGTCAGCGGGCAAGGATAGTGTGAGTTCTAGGTTGGTTCACGTTCTAGGCCCTTCTCCCACTTCCTGGTTTGGCCTCACCTTTATTTAAGATAATTACGGCATTTTTATTCTCAGGCTTCTTTCCTCTGGAGTTATTCAATAGCCTGAACCTTGAGGTTTTCTGTGTAAAGAAGGCTAATTTCCTACATAGATTTATCCTTTTTGTTGAGCTTTTAAAAATGAAACATTGATTTTGGATGAAATAGCATGCTTTTATTTGTTATCACTCTTGACATAAGAACATCCAAACCTGTAGAGAATTTTTATAAGAGTTTATTTGAGCCAAACTGACGACATATGCTGGGGAGCAAGATCTCAAATGCTTTGGAGAATAACAGTTTTGCAGTTTCTTTTATGCATTTGAAATTAAGGAGGGACATAAGGAAGATTACAAGAAGGGGGGAGAAAGCAAGGCTATGGTTGGATGATGACAGTGTTACAGTCTTGAGGGTAGGCAGGTATTAGAAGGTGGGGGGGTTCTGAAAGGGGGCATTTCAAAGGTGTGCTAACCTAGATGCACAGAAACCATGGACAGGGCTTGCCTAAGGCAAAGAGAAGTCTTTTAGTAAAGAACTTCTATGCCTGGGCCTGACTGCCCAGTTAGAAATTTATGATCAGATTTCCCTGTGAAGTTACGTTCTATAGAACCCCTTTGTTTCACCCACACGATGTAATAATAGTCCCTGTACGCTTCCATAGTAGTAGTTGAAATTGTATTATTCAGAAATTCAGTCCCAAGGAAACAAAATGGTTCATAGCCACAATAGCTACATGTATCGAGCACTTAGCTCTGTTACAGAGGCTGTGCTAATCATTTCACAAACACAAGTTACATTATTATGTTCACCTTGTATAGTTAAGGAAACTTAAGCTTTATGAGCACCTTTCCTAAAAGTCACACTGCTAGAGAAAAGTAAAGGTTGAATTTCCGCCCCAGTCTTTCTGGCTTCAGAACCGTGCATATAACTTAACTACTGAGCTATACCACACACAGCAAGTCAGAGCAAGGCCCACTCAGCCCCAAATGCCAAGCATCTAAAATGTACAGCTAAATTGAGATCTAAAGCATCTGAAATAGAAATGTTATTTGTTCCAGTTCACTCAGTCTAGTTTTTACTGCTTTGGGCTCTAAGTGAAGTGAAGAGCAATGTTTTAAAGTCCCTTGAGTAACTGAAAACTCCTGTATTCAACAACTATTTATCTCCTCCTATGAATGAGGCAAGGTGCTGGGTGGAGAATCTAACCCTGACAGTCCTTGCTTTTTGAGAAGGTCAGGTCCCAGTGGAAGAACCTGCAACTGTATTGCAATCTGTTGTACTAGATATGTGGGGAGTAGATGCAGTTACTATTTCATACAGGGCACTTAGGAAGCGCACACCTGAAAAGGCAGCCTGTGAGCAGGGCTGGGATCTTATGATGGACAGAACGATCCAGGCACAGGAAATGGCAGGTACAAACTCCCTCAGGTTTTCCTCTTCAAAGGCAAGCAGAGGCCATCATGGCCAGAGGACAGTAAGTGAGAGTGACCCAAGGGGGAGGGCACCAGGTGCAAGAGGAGTAGGTAGCAGAGCACATCACATACTGCCAAGTCTTGGGCTTTCACGCTAAGATGGGAAAACTTGAAGGGTTTTGAGGCAAAGAGCCACCACATGTGTCAACTCGGGCTTTTCACGACCCACTCTGGCCTGCCATACAAAGGTGACAAGAGGGAGACCAGTTAGGAGGTAATAATGCCAGGGAACAAATGAGTCTTGTATCTTGCAGGAAGGAATTCCAGAACATACAGAACAAGTCACGTGAACAAAGCCAAGTAAGCAGTGGATATATTTAAGCAAAGAAAAAGCATACACTCCTACACTCCCCAAATAATGGGAGTGGGCAGGCCAGGAGGAGGGCAACTGCTCCAAAGAACAAAGAGGCTGAGGATTTTATCAGATCGCAGGCATGAAAATTCAAGTTTTAGGGGTGGCATGTAGGCGTGCCCAGGCAGGTCCTGGCTGTCCCTGGTGACCACTCCTTCCATTCCAGAGGTGGGATTCCCTTGTTCTTTCTGGGCCCTTGTTGGAACTGTCATGAGGACACAGGACACAGGGGGTGGAGATTTTTTCCTGCAATGCTAACAGTGTTATAATCCATTACAATTAGCTGTAGCTGCACCTTTTCTTAAGAATGATCTCATCTCCTCTCCTTGCTTTGTCTCCCTCACATCCTCCTTCCTTCCCCCCCCACATCTCCCCACAACCCTGTTTTTCTGCCTATGGTAGTCATCCAGGTAAGAGACGACGGTGGCTTGGCCAAAGTGGGTAACGGAGGTGCTGAGAAGTGAGGTGGTGAAAAGTGACTGTTTGTTTCATATGTTCTGACAAGTTCTGCTGAAGGAATGGAATGTGGGGTGTGAGGGAAGAGGGTAAAGGATGACTTCAAGGTCTTCAGCCCGAGCAGCTGGAAGGGGAGTTGCCACTTACTGAGATGAGAAGACCAGGAAAGGAGCTGGCTGGTGGGTAGTGGTGGAGGGTGTGCGGCAAATGTTTGCTTTTGGACATATTTAGAGAGGCCTACTAGTCTTCCAAGTGGAGATGCTGCTCAGGCAGTTGAATACACAAGTTAGGAAAGGTGAGAGGATAGAATCGGGGAAACACCAAGGAGAATCTGCAAGAACTGTAAAAAAAATGGGGGGAAGGAATTAAAGGATTCTCTTGAAAAAGTTTCAAGGCATTTTAATTTATTTCATTCATCACTGTTTTTAAATCCTTACTAAGGTCTGTGATGACTAAAAATGCGTGGCAACATCATGTTGTTAAGAAGCGGCCAGAGCTAGACCAATGGTTTCTACAGCGCTGGCCTCGGGCCAACAAACACCAACCTCCCGGGAGCTTCTAAGAGATGCAAATACTGGGCCCCACAAACCTAGCGAATCCTAAACTCAGAGTGGGGCCCAGGAAACCGTTTTTGACGAGTTTTTCAGGAGGCTGTAAGCACATTAAAGTTGAATGAGCTAGATGATAAGGTTTTAATCATCAAGAAAAAAATAAACAACTTTTTTTATAGGTAAAATGTCTTTATTGCTTGAAGCATAAAAAAGAGTAAACAAAAATCAGTAGGACATTTCATTTCTTAGTCTTCTCAATGAGATTATAAAAATGTAATGGCACTTGGCCTTTATAAACTCTTAAAAATGTCTAGAAGTTCACACTTAGTGTAATATAAAAAGGCACTTAAAACACACAATGAGATGATTAAAAACACCTCATAGATACAATTGAAACTGCTTTAAGAAAAATTTCTAAATATAGACTCCTACATAAATAGGACCTCACTTTTTCTTGTTTTTTAAAATATAAATAGCTAGCGTTTTCCCCATGTTACCTACAGACATCATAAATGTGGACTGCCTTCTCTTACCTTCTTTATTCTTGGTATAGGTTAACAGAAAAGCAAGCTAAAATCAACCTGTTTTTCTTCAATTTAATCTCTTATTTTGCTTAAGATAAAACAAAATTCTTAATTTGTAAGCGAAATCTTTTAGTGTGCCTTGCTCATTTTTATTTAGTTTCAAATCACAATTCATTAAAAAAATATATAGGAAGATGATATGAATGTTTTCTTTTTTAAGTACTTATAATTAGCTGCCAAAATCACCCTAAGCAACATTTCTGAAGCATGGGAACATAGATGTGAGTATATTTTTAAATACTCCTACTGCGTCATTCTGGCTTTCGAGCATAATGAAATCACACGAACATAATCTTTGTAAACTGGGATCACAGTTTCGAGTACAACTCAAGTCATTCAGTGAATTCATCTGTGAAAGCAAAGATAGATGCGCTTCACATGTTTTTAACTCTTTCAGGTTGGTCTAAGCATAAACAATACATACCATAAATAAAAACCCACTGACCTTCGTTATGCATGTACTATTACTGCTAATTAAAATAAGTGTATTGCTGCTGTGGAAAATCTGTGTTTTGGAAATTTTTATAAGATTATCTTTTCAAGACATTGTAAGAAAGGATAAATGTTTTCTTTGAACTGAAAGAAACACAAGACAGAACATTAACTCATTCTCTACATAGAGGATGCTGTTTTAGAGGTAAGTGAATTATTTTACCACAAGGGTGTTCACTAAAAAAATACATTAATTGCTTTAAGGAATTGCTTGAACATGGTCTATTTGAAATGACTTAACAATGAAATCCAGAGACTTGGTTACTTTCTTGGTAGGGTTTGGACTATAAATAAAAACTGACATTTAAAATAACATGGGGAAAATATAGAGTCACTTGAACGTTTACCACTTTATTACTCCAATCATAAATGGTAATGATTTAAGTTAGTCCTTGACATTGATTTGTGTGTTTAAATTAGTCATTAATTACGCCTCTCCTGCCTTTTGTTCTGTTGCTCACCCTGTTCAGAAATGCCCTGATAATTTGGGCATGGTTGCATTACACGAAGCCTGCAGCTTCCTGAGTATATGTACATGTGTTCATTTATCGTGCTTCTGATCGTATTTTTCTGTTTAACTTTTCTGTTGGATAGCATTGCAAAGCTTTTGCTGGTTTTCAAGGCAGTCTTTCAGCTTATCCTCTGTCAAAGTCAGTCGCTGCTCCAAGATTGAAACAGTCTGTAAAAAGGAGAACAAAATAATCAATGGCTGGTGACGGTCTGCCATCGGAATCACCACTCCTACCCGCCCCCCGCCCCCCAATAGCCACTATCCTGACCATTATAGTAACCAATTGCTTGCATTTCTTCTTTCAGATGTACATCCCTAGACACGATAATATTGTCCTACCCATTGTCAAGGTTTGATATGTCATTTCAAGTCTCTCTTAATGTATAGGTTCCTATCTCTTCCCTTTCTTTTCTTTACAATTTGTCGACAGGCTCAGACCATTTGACCTGTAAGGTTTCCACCAGTCTGGATGTTAGGAATGGTGCACTCAGGGTACAGTGCAATCTGTTCTCCCACCCTCCTCATTTTCTGTGAACTCACAGCTGGATTCAAAGCCTTGCTAAGATTTACGTTCGATCCCTTGGTAAGGCTGTAAGAGGCGGTCTATCCTTTCATTAGAAGACACATTACTAAGGTTTGGTCATTTCTCTTTTCATGATGTGCGGAACTATGCAATGCCAAGATCTATTAATTCTTGAGGATTGCAAATGCCATCATTGCCATCATCTAATGCCATCATTTAAAAATTATTAGTTGAAATAATTTATGAATAAGAGACACTTCCTTCATCTAATATTTGGTTACCCAGTGATAGAGTTCACAGAGGAAAGGCAGGATAAATGTTTGGTTATTTTAATCAACAAGTTCCATGATCATGAATTGATGCCCTATCATCCTCTGAAGGTAACACATTTTTTAAAAAGTATTATTATTTAGCATTTTTGTTTTCATATACCATACTATAGATTATGACTAATTAAAAATAGTGATGCTGGTAATATAGTCTGTCATTTCTTGAATGCCTACTACGGGTCAAGCATTTTGCCAATACTTTAAGAAACATGAATTATCACAATTCCACATGCTAAGGCTGTTGATACATGTATCATCAACACCTTTAACATTGGATAACTCCATTTAGCTACCATCTAAAACATAGTTTTATTTTAATTTATTTCTAATTACAGTTCAGTACAGATAGTTATAAACACAGCAGCTGCATTAGAGGCCCAGTCATCTGTAATTAAGTGAATGAGAACATGTTTATTTTACTTGCTACAAGCCCACAGTTTGCTCTTCCCATCTTGCATGTGTGCTGTGCCTGCTTTCAACCTTGTTCAAATGTAAAAGAAAGCCAGCTCTTCAAAATTACAGATAAAAAATCATAGAGGTGTTCAATAAAACATAAAGTGATTCATTTATTCTTGTTTTGTTTTTTAAACTTTTATTTTAAGTGTGTTTTTCCAGGACCCATCAGCTCCAAGTCAAGTAGTTGTTTCAATCTAGTTGTGGAGGGCGCAGCTCACAATGGCCCATGTGGGGATCAAACCAGCAACCTTATTGTTAAGAGCACCACTCTCTAACAAACTGAGCTAACCGGCCATCCCCTCATTTATTCTTGAATAAGCTAAAAAGAAGGAGAAATGGGTCATGGAGCTGAAAGTGAGGAGAAAGGAAAGATTCACTTGGGAGAGGCTTAAGAACACCCGACACTGAATGCAACAGGTGAGCAGGTCATAGCAGTATGGGGAACAAGCCAACCAAGACTAAACTTGGAATAAAGCTGAGTAATTTTACCTTGTATTTAATGGCTCTAAACCCTGGCTATAAAACAATCATATGGGGTGCTCGAAAGCTGGACGCCAGGGCCTTACCCCAGAGCAATGTAAATGAATCCTCTGGGATGAGAACTGGACATTTGTACGCGTCTGAACTGTCCAGGTGACTATAATGCACAGCCAAGGTGGAGAAGAGAAGTAGGAGATTTCTATGCACGAGCTATTTCAACTTGAAATATCTGTTCTGGAAAAGTGATTGACATCTCCCATGATCCCATTGTGGCCTGTCTGCTTCACTTGTGACGCTGTCTGCTCTGACGAATACTGGTATCCTCAGTCTATGTATCAAAGAGGAACAACAGAAGACTTTCAAAGGAAACACTGAATCAGCAGGGCTGGAAGACAGGCCTTCGGTGTATCCATTTCAACACCACTTCCCTTCAGTGACATCTGCATCTCCTGCCTAACAGTTGGAAGCATGTTAATATCCATGGTATTCGTTCTTTGCAAAGGTAAACTGGCATTAAAGGCCTGGGTAATATTTTAAGATGGGAATGCAAAACCCATCAGTTGCAGAAGGACACAACATGATGTAAGAAGCTTGACAACGAAGGAATTTATATAGTGCATAGTGAGACTATCTTCAGAGTGAAGAACTGTAAACACAGTCAATATTTCATTCTAACCAGAAATTGTTAATCCCAATACACTTTTCTTATGGCCCTAAATCCATCTTTGATAATGTCCTAATCTGAACACAATACATCAAAAATTCTTAAGGTAAAACATCACTGCCCAGGATCAAATACACTGATAGTGGAGAGTGTCACCACTGTTTGTCAGTCTCTACTGCTCCCTTCTGGCTCCCGGATGCCAGATATAGCAGTGTGAGTGTGTGTGTGTGTGTGTTCGCGCACTCGCATGTGTGTGTACACATACATCGTACGTGTGCACAGGCTCTGGCCTTACTTCCACAAGATCTTGCTAGAGCAGCTCAGCTTGTCTTTGTAAGCAAGACAATTCTTCCCCTGCTCTGCTAGTTCTGCAACCTGCTATAACCGGGACTGTTTGGTACATCTTACCCCAAGTGCAAAGCATGCCAACCCACCTGTGTCAGTACATGGAGCTGCTCCATAATATGCTCTAACGCATCAGTCACCGCGAGTGGTATGCTTCTGTGACTCTCAGAAGGGAGGTCGCTCATGTCTTCTGCTTTCTTCTTCAAGGTTGTTGGCAAACATTCTGATGACATTAAAGGATACGAGAAATATCCACACGTCTCTTCACCCTTTTCTGGTAGAGTTCTAACAACAGTTTCCGTCGTCTTCACATCACAGAAAAGACAGGAAGCGTTATATTTTCCAAACTTTAGAATAATATTTTATATATACGTTTTCCATATTCTAAAAGCCCAGCTTTCATTTAATTGTTTATCCTCAATTACAGCAAAGTATGGCAGTTACAATTATAAGAAGAAAATAAAGCTAACAATAAATAGAAAAAATTCACAATTTTCCTTGATTTTTTTTCAATGTAATACACTTTGTTTATATCTGTTTAAGGGATTAACTGTTGTACCATCAAAAAGATTGTTAGATGTACTCTAAGTCTTAATCTAAAAAAATTATGACATCCATTAAGATGACTACTGTTTTAAAAAGTAGAAAATAACGTGTTGGTGAGGATGCAGAGAAACTGGAACCCTCATGCATTGCTTGTAGGAATATAAAATGCTACAACTCCTGTAGAAACAGTTTCGCTGTGCCTCAAAAAGTTAAACATAGAATTACCATATGATCTAGCAATTCCACTCCTAAGTAAATATCCAAAAATAACTGAAAGCAAGGACTTGAACAGATACTTGTACAGCAATGTTAATAGCAACACTATTCAAAATTGCAAAAGATGGAAACAATCCAATATCCATCAACAGATAAATGTATAAACAAAATGTGGTATATACAGACAATGAAATACCACTTAGCCATAAAAATGAATGGAATTCGGATACATGTTACAACATAGATTGACCCTGAAACATTATGCTGAGTGAAGTAAGCTAGACACAAGAGAAAATACTGTATGACTCTACCCAGAATAGGCAAATTCAGAGAGACAGTAAGTACATTAGAGGTTACTATGGCTGGGGGGAGAGGAATGCGGAGATGTGAACCTATTGCTTAATGGGTACAAAGTTTCTGTTTGCAGTGATAAAAAAGCTCTCAAAATAGATAGTGGGGATGGTTACAAAACACTGTGAATACTTACGTAATGCCAGTGAATTGTACACTTAAAAATGATTAAAATGGTAAGTTATGTATATTTTACCAGAACAAAATTTAAAAAAACAAAAACAAAAAACCTCCAAATATATGGTAGTGAACAATCTGAAAATAAAATTAAGAAAACAACTCCATTTACAATAACATCATAAAGAATGAAATACTTAGAAATAAATTTAACAAAAGAAGTGCAAGACTTGTACACTGAAACCTATAAACCATCACTGAAAGAAATTAAAGAAGATCTAAATAATTGGAAAGACATCTCATGTCCCATGTTCATGGACCAGAAGACAATATTGTTAGGATGACAATACTCCCCAAATTAATATATACAGATTCAGTTTAATTCTTATAAAATCTCAGCTGCCTTTTTCCAGAAATAGACAAGCTGATCTTAAAATTCAGATGAAAATCAAGCAACCCAGAATAGCCAAAATAATATTGAAGAATGAAGACAGAGAACTCACACTTCCCAATTTCAAAATTTACTATAAAACTACAGTAGTCAAGAAATGTGGCACTGGCACAAAGACAGACATACAGCTCAACAGAATAGAATTCAGAGTCCAGAAATGAATCCTTCCATTAATGATCATTTGATTTTTTTGACAAAGTTGCCAAAACAATTTAATGGACAAAGCATCCTCTTTTCAACAAATGGTGACAGGAAAACTGGAGATCTTACTTCGAAAGAATGGACTTGAGTCCCGACCTCACACCATATACAAAATTAACTCAAAATGGATCAGAGACTTAAATATAAGAAAAAAAACAAACAAACTATAAAACTCTTGGAAGAAAACATAAATTTTCCTGATCTTGGATTAGACAGAAACTTCTTAGATACCATACCAAAAACACAAATAACAAAATAAATAAATAATTTGGATGCTATCAAAATTGAAAACTTTTGTGCATCACATGATATCAACAAGAAAGTAGTGGGGAAAACCCATGGAATGGGAGAAAATATTTGCAAATCATGCATTTTATGATACTTGCATGAAGAACATATAAAGAGCTATCAAAACTCAAACCTACAAAGACAAATAACCCAATTTAAAAAATGGCCAAAGGATTTGAATACACATTTCTCTAAAGAAGTTACACAGATGTCCAATAAGCACATGAAAGATGATCAACATCATTAGGGAAAAACAAATCAAAATCACGGTGAGATACCACTTATACACACCAGGATGAATAAAATTAAAAGGCCAGAACATAACTGTTGGCAAAGAAATTGGAACCCTAATGCATTCCTGGTGGGGTTTTAAAATGGTGCAGTTCGGTAGTTTCTCAAATTGTTAAACATAGAATTACTAGATGACCCTGCAATTCCACTCCTCAGCATATACCCAAGAGAAATGAAAACATACATTTACACAGAACTTGTACAAGAATGTCACAGCAGCATTATTCATAATAGCCATGGATATGGAAACAATCCATATACATCCAAATACTGTGATAATGAAAGGGTAAACAAAATGTATTATATCCTGACAGTAGATATTATTTACTCACAAAAAGGCATGAAGTACTGATACATGCAGGCTACAACATGGATGAATCCTGAAAACATTAGGCTAAGTTACAGAGCCATACACAAAAGCCACATATAGTCTGTTTCCATATATATGAAATGGTCAGGATAGACAAACGTATGAATACAGACTGAAATTAGTGGTTGCCAGAGGCTGGGAAGACGGCAGAATGGGGAGAGACTGGTAATGGGTATGTGGGTGATGAAAATGGTCCAAAATTCTTTTTGGAGAGATGAAATATTCCAAATTAGATAATGATGATGGCTACACAATTTTGTGAATATACTTTAAAAAACCTGAATTGCACACTTTAAAAGAGTGAATTTGATAGTATGTGAATTATATCTCATTAAAGCTGTTAAGGAAACAAACAAAAATCCAAACATATGCATCGCAGAAGTTTGTGTTTTTAAAGATTGTAGTCAATTTTTCATTTCTGGTTATCACTTAGGATGTGAAAGTTCCTGACAGAGTTACCTCAAACATGGAAAGTATGCTTCTAATGATGGTGAGAAGGAGAAGAGGGTGAAAACGACGGTGACAATTAGCACATACAGAGCTTACTGTGAGATTGGCAGTTTCAAGGGCTTTACACATTTTAACTGGTTTCAGTCTCACCATGAGCCTATCAGGTAGGTTCTACTATTATTTCCATTTTATAAATGAAGGCACAGAAATACAGAAACGTTAAATCACTTATCCAAGTCCACACAAGGTGGGAAAGACACAGGTAACATAACCAGCCGTATGTTTACAAGTACTCTGGGTATTGTTCCCCCGATCCCCTCAACCATGTTTTAAGAAGATAAAACCTTTCAACTTTCTGCCCGTCATATCTTACGAATTCACCATTTGCTGAAAAAAACACACACAAAAAAACTTAAAATCCACCATTCACAATTCAAGTTCATTTTTAAAATAGGTACATGATATATCTTAGTGCTCTTACTTAGCCACGTAGGAGTCTTTTCATTTGCTCAGGGTCTTTTCATTTGCTCACTCGACAGATACTCCCGGGACCCACTATGTGGGGACCCCACAGTGGGAGCGCGACCCCAGACCCTGCTGCCCTGAGGGTTAGGTTCTGGTGCCTTCAGTCACTTGGTAACTTATCTTTTCTACTTTTCTCACTCAGAGATTTATGACCCTATAGTTTTGCCTTAATGTCTAGCAGGCTACATTTAGCTCTGAAAACCATCCCGGTCTCTGAGCAGTTATGCTCTGTGTCTCCACATTTTCTGCGTTTGTCATATGCCTGACAGTGTGAGAGCGTGAACCTGAAATATCTGAGAATGGCTTTTTGAAGTATGGAGCACTCATTAAAATCCATACCCCCAAAATGACTTCATTACTATTACTTTGAATTGCTCAACTCCATGTGAGAAAGAACCGTTAAAATTGTCCTTAAAATGTTCAGAAGCAAAATTCCGTCAATCACAGATCATGAAAGAACAAGTTACCATGAAGGATGTCAGAGGCTTCTCATTAGATGGACCCTGAAGCATCTAGGACCTACCTACCTATTCATGCTCTGAACTAAGGAACTGGGAAAATAACACACAGCACTTATCCACCTGGGTCCCCAGCTACCGGCTAGTGGCAAAGATGGAAATGAAAGCAGTTTTTAGATACATATGGAATATACGAAGGATTCACCAAGAAGTCCTGTCTCACAATCAGAGTCTGCATTCCTGATCCTGGGAAGCCACCTCGCTGACTGCAGACAACGTATAGACGGACAGCCAGTTATCCCACCCCAAACAAATAATTCCTACTGAAAGGACAGACTTGTGATTTTTTTCACATTGCTTCTGCTCTGTCTGCAATGGCCTTCTGTGCCCTCAGAGTGTGACTGAATCCTTTTTGATCTTTGAACTGCAGCTTAAATGTCACATCTTCAGAAACGGAGCCTGACCACTGTACTGAAGCTGAACTTGCCATTCTCTCACATGGCCTCCTAATGTTCTCCTCCACAGCTGATCAGAGCTTGTGTTTATATATTTGTTCCTCGTCTGGTCTGCCTCCCACATGAGACTGTGCTAATGCTCATTATTCTCACCACAGTATCCCCGGGACTTAGCAGGAATTTGAATAGTTTTGAATATGGTAACCACTTATATGCAGATTTTATCACCGTTTCCACATATGAAAACCAAACTCTAGAACCAAGACAGTCTTGTTTATATGGAGCACAACATACTAAAGTATGTACGCACGGCTGCAAATATCACTAGTTATACTGTATCGCAGCTCTAACCATTCATGGGAAAAGACTTTAGCCTAATTAACAAATCAGTTATCGCACTCTGGGGGTTTGCACCAGGGTGGTTAGTGAAGAAAGGGCAATAGAAAAATGGGCAAAGAAAAGATTTAAGGTGATAATCTAAGCAGTAAAAGTTTCGATATGCCTTAATAGTGGTTTTCTTGTTTGGAATCATCAACAAATACATTACTATTTAATGACATATGGAGATGAACACAAAAGGGGCCAGGGTATGGGAAGAGAGAGGAAAAGTTACGAGGTCTCCATCCCATAACAGCAGCCACTGACACCTCAGTCTTTCTGTCTCTCAAAGGTATTGGAATCTAGACATTAGGAGATTCTTTCTCACCAACCAGCCTGGCCTTTGCATCCTGAAGGTACAGGGAAAGAGTGAGACGCAGAGCTTGGGGGAAGTTTCAAGGCACTCATTCCAAAAACGAAACAAAACCAAAAAGGGAAAATCTATGTTTAATATTCTTGGCTATCAGGAGTCCAGCAAATGAGGCTGTGGTACCCGCAGCTCCCAGTACAGCGAGGTCCTCTCCTATTTCCAAGCTGCTAATATTCATTTTTGGGGGGAATGCTTACTGAGTCCCAACATCGCCCGAAGCATTTACCGGTGCTAACCATGAGAAGAATGCGGACTCTCTGTTGGTAGAGAATTAAGGCAGAGCAGAGTCTGGCACATGACTGAACTGTGGGATGAACAGGAAACACAAGCAGACAAACGACTGAGAGACTGTGACAAAGAACAAACGCTTCTTTAGTCCATTAAAGGAAGAAACCACACCATGTTCTCTTACCCATTAATTTCATTGCCGATATTCAAAGTACAGAGGGGTCATAACCATTCATTCATTGATTTATTCAGCAAACAATGGCCTCCTCTGGTAGATATTAGAGCTACAGCAAAAACAAATTGGGTGTGGTCCCTTCCTTCAGGGAACTCACAAGTTCTCCGGGCATCTACTTCATCCAAAAGGATGACAGGCAGACACCACCCTTCAGTTCTCCTCGGGTCAGCCCACCGTTTCCATCTCAAAGATGGGCAACGCAGCTTCACCAAGTGCAGGAATGAATCTGAGTGGCTGAGAAATCCTTATCTCTACAGGTTAAAAGGCTTCCCTTTCCATCTGAATAGATAAAATACTGTAAACATATAGAGTTGACTGATGCAAACATCTTTGATCGTCCTGAGAGCTAGATAAAAATTCTGTCACATTCTGGGCAAAAATGACTCTTAACAGGTTATTTAACTGCCATAGTTAATTTTAATGCATAATTTTTCATATGTCACTTACATTAGAGGATGGATTCTTTCAATACATCAATAGAAAGTAAAAACTGTGGCATTTGAAAGCAAATTTTAATTAGGAAAGTAAGTGTTCAAGGTCCACACATCTAAACTGTTATTATTTATATAATTAACAACGGAAGACTTGAGATACTGTGGTGCTCAATCACATACGAGAGTTCATACATTATATTTACTGCCTTGCTTCCTCTCCTCTTCTCTCCCCCGCCCCCTGCCCTCCTCACCCACCCACCATCTGGGCTGGCAAGTTAGAACTCACCGCAGTGCCACTGCACTCTCAGAAGTCCTCGTGCTATCAGTAGGGTATTTGTCACTCCTTGTTCACATGTCTATATTCCCTCTTGATTATAAGGGATGCTCTCTTATAGGGCACGAGCCATAACTTTATCATTTTTTTAAATCAAAACATAGTTCATGAGACAGACAGGGCTCCACATTTGTTGAACTAACTTCAGCTGACTGTCGTACATCAGCTGAGCCATTCACAAAATGCAAATATTAATAATTTGACAGTATTTGGAGAGAAGTATAAATCCAAGGTGAAACCAATACCATTCTCTACTAAAAATTACTGTCTTAAATGCTTCCTTAGAGATATAATAAGGGAGCAAAGCAAGTGTTTATCACTTAACTGCAAATAACTTCTTTATTTTTATCCCCCAAAAGCATATTTGATGGTTTCTGATAGAGTAGCATAAGGGCTTTCTGACAAATGTGAATGCAAAAGTAGGCATTTCACATGTAAAGATAAGCAGTGACTTGAACTTCAGATATATCTGTAATAAATGGGTTAAAATAAGTCAGTTTTGGCTTATAACTAACATTTTTAGTCTTGATTTAATTCCATAAGTGGAGAACAAAACAGACAAAAGTCAGAAAAGTCTATCCAGAAGTGGTCTTGACCCCTCCAGCTAAAGCGAGTTTCCCATCATTGAAGGTTCTAAAATAGACTTGGGATGGTCACTTGTCAGGGATATTGTGAGAAATACACAAACATTAGATCAGGAAATTCAACTGAATGCCCTTTAAAGTCCTTTCCATTCCTGACATTCTGAGATTTTTAAATCACTACACACATATACAGACTTATAAAATGTATGCTTGAAATACACTAGGATAACAAAAAAATATCTTTTGCCTGGACAAAAATAAAAGCAAATCTTACTTTTCAAAGAAAAAAAGGATCATTTATTTTCAATGGTAACATTTAAAAGAGGAATCAGAAACTTCAACAATCCCTATATAGGATCTAAAATAATGAAGACATACCATTCATTTAAACAAAATTATTTTACGTAGCCCCCCCATGCCAGGAAAATTTTAGGTTCAGAAGTGTGTTAGTTGCCAACTGCTGCTGTAACATATTATAAGTCTAGTGGCTTCAAACAACACAATTTATTATCGTAAAGTTCTGGAGGTCAGAAGTTCAAAACAGGTTTTACGGGGCTAAAATTAAGGTGCCGACAGAGCCGTGGTCCCTCTGGATGCTCTAGGAGGGAATCTGTTCCTTGCCATTCCAGCTTCGTGAGGCTGTCAACAGTCCGTGGCTCATGCATGGCCCCATCACTCCCATCTCTGCTTCCGTTGTCTTATCTCCTCTGATTCCCATGCCTCCCTCTTTCCCTTATAAGCACCCCGTGATCGCATTGGGCCCACCTGGATAATCCAAGATAATCTCCCCAGTTCAAGATCCTTAATTTTACCACATTTGCAAAGTATCTTTTGCCATGTAAGGAAACATATTCACAGATTCTGGGGACAAGGACATGGACATGTTTATGGGACCATTAGTTTGCCTACTATAAGGAACGAATAAATAAAAGAAATCCTGTTGACATGGTAATAGTCCAGTGGATGAAGAAGAAAAATAAATATATAGAGATATGTAATAGAATGCCAGGTAATGACAAGGGTTATGAAGGAAAACAAAGCTGGGTAAGGTGTTACGTTATGAGGTAGCTCCACTGATAATGCATTTTTTAATGTGGAAGGTGGAGAATAAGTTTGGGGCATGTTAAGTTTGAGATGCCTATTAGACTTCCAGGGGAAAAGTCATGAAGGCAATTGGAAATATATGATTCTAGATTTCCGTGGTGAGGTTGTGGAGAGTTATCAGAATATATATATATATATATATATATACACACACACACACATATAGTGAGTATACACACACACACACACACACACACACACACACACACACACACAGTTTTTATAAAAGATGAAGAGCCAGATGAAGAGGTACAAGTGCAGGAGCTTCTGTTCCCTTGGCGGTGGGTGCTTGGCATATAAATATTTACAACCATGGGTCTAAGACCACTCAGGGAGAAGTCAAACGAGAGAAGAGTTGCAAAGCCTTTAGACGGCAGGAAGAAAAGGAGCAGGAACGGTGACTAGTGGCTAGTGAAATAGGAGGGACAGTGGCCCAAAGGTCAAGTGCGGACGAGTTTCAGGAGGGAGTAAGCACCGGGACCAAGTGCTTACAGTACCTGATTCAGACGAGTCACTGGAACCTTGACACGAGTGGAATGGTGGGGACAAAAGCTTAACTGCAGTGGATTCAGAGAAGTGGAATGTGAAAAAAAAAGTCTGAATATAGCAATTCTTTTGGGGAGTTTTGCTATAAAGGGGAGCAGAGCAAATAGAAGAGCAGGAAAGGGATGAAGAGTCAAATCAAATAAAGTTTTACTTTTTAACAATGGAAAATGCATTACACATGTGTGCTGATGAGCAAGACTGAGTGGGAAGAGAGCACTGATGTCACAGGATGGGGAGGCCGCAACAACTCGGGGAGGGGGCTGGCTAAGAAGGACGAGAGCCGGAGCTTTGTGTAAACAAACTTAAGGTGCGATCAGTGAGCATGGCTGCCCAGTTGCTTGGGTGCAGGGGCACAGTAGGCACAGAAATAGATTTTACCGGGTTGAAGGGTTTTTTTGGTGAGTACAACAAGTGGGAGAAAGGGGTTAGCGAGGGACTAGAGAATCTAAGCCAGGTAAAGGAGGGAGCCGCAGACACAGGAGGTGGGCAGTGGGAAGGCAGGAAGCTCAGTGCGTTGGAAGCCTTTCTGGGTTGATGAAAATTGGAGGACTAGAGGAAGTGGTGGCCAAAAAGTGGGAGTCTTTACACTGAGTTTACCATCAGCACCAGGGAGTCAGACAGTCACTGAGTTCATCTGAGAAGCCTGACAAGGGCTGGCTGTCTTTCTGAAGTGACTCAGAGCGTCGCTCAACCTTTGGGTTTTTCCTTGAGATCAAAAGCCAGTGTTAAACAAGAAGTGGATGGGCCAATCAGGGAAACAGAGAAATGAGCCATGGAGTCACACATATGGGGCTGTGACAGGACCACAACAAAGGATTTGTTTTCAGTATCTAAAATCCTTAGGAACAAAGGACTGCTGCTCCTGAAGGGGAGAAGCACTTCTCTTCTATCTTATGTCTTCACAGTGTATTGTGTATCCTTGTAAGAACACACCCACCTTATCAAGACTGATTGATATTAAGTTTTTGAGGATAAAAACCAGACAATGTCACGTGAAATTTGTGTCTCCCAAACTAAACTCACTGAGCTGAGAAAGCCTTCTGTTTGTCCCCTGGGAGAAACCATGCATCTTTCTCGCAAAGAGAGAGCCTTCCAGCTTTAGGGACAAGGTTTTACAGAGAGCTTTGATTTTTCTTCTTCAAACCAAATTGGAAATTTAATTTTTGTCAGAGACTTGAAAAACACACCCCTGTGCAGCTATCAACTAGACTATCTGAATGATTAATTCAGTCGCTTGGAAAAGACAGCTGAGGTCACAAATCTACTGTCTGTGTTTGTCTTTCATCTTTATGCTCATCTCTATAGAAGCTTATTAATTTTGAAACCATGAATGGGTGGTAGGATATAACAAGATCAAATAAAATCTTTACAAAAATTTTCGTCTGTGTTACACTCCTTACATGATTAGGCAAACATAAACTATGAATTCCTTAAAGGAAGATCTGTCTCCTGATGCCCTATGCTGAGTCCAGAATAGTGCATCGCACCAGACAAGTCTTAATTAATGATAAAATACTGACCAGAATTAATGGGGGGGCAGGGGAACAGAGAGCAGGTAGTTAGAGAAACAGAATTAGCACTCTCTCTTCTGCATTAAAATTAAACTAAAATGCTATAGGTACCGTGTTTCCCCGAAAATAAGACCTAGCTGGATCATCAGCTTTAATGCGTCTTTTGGAGCAAAAATTAATATAAGCCCAGGTCTTATTTTAATATCATATAAGACTAGGTATAATATAATATAATATAATATAATATAATATAATATAATATAATATAATATAATATAATATAATATAATACTGGGTCTTATATTAATTTTTGCTCCAAAAGATGCATTAGAGCTGATGGTCCGGCTAGGACTTATTTTCTTGGAAAAACGGTATACGGTATATGTTTTTCCCCATATTCTAGACAAATATAACACCAATAAAACTTCCTGTAAACTCAAAAGGGAAAACAAGTAGCCATTACTGCTTTTGTGAATTCTGGGCTACAGAGTAAAATCATATTTTATATTCAAGTAAGTATTACATCTTGGAAAAAATGGAAGTTTGACTTTGAAACCATATTTAGTTTAGTGTCACCCACATCATGTCTCAAAAAAGCCATCTGTTCACCTTTCAGAAAGCTGCCCCTTTGCGTGCACAACAGCACTCAAGTAAAATTAATAACATGAGTGAATAAGAAATGCAACCTCACTATAATACTAGTAATTTTGAATGAATCGGTAATCCTTCTCTTTTTATCTAATAACAACTGATTTAAGTTTCAACTATACTTTCAAAAATTCAATGAAAAGGTATAAAGAATAATAAAGCAACCCCCTCGCCCACCTTAAGATATAAAGTGTACCCTTTTCTGATCTATTTCCCAACCTTTCCCTCGTAAATGATACCACCATCTTGAATATGGTGCCTATCATTCCAATCTATGTCCCTTTGCTTTTATCACACATGCAGACATCCCTAAACAAAAGTATTGTTTTTTAATGTTTTAGAACTTCACATAAAATAATATTATATTAGATCCTTCTGGTATTTTCTGTTATTCAACATTTTTAGACTTGTCCATGGTGATGCAGATAAGTCTAGTTCATTTATTTTCACTGCCAGATAGTGTCCCATTGATTGACAATTCCACAATGTACATATCCTTTCTACTGTTAGCTAGTATTGAATGCTACAGTAAGCATGCTTAGAAATGTTTCCTGTATCCAAGTATGAGAGTTTCTCTAGAGTGGAATAGTTAAGTCATAGTTTTACCAGATATTGTCCAAAATGCTAGAATCAACTTATTCTTCTATGAGTAGAAGAAACTTTCCCTTTTTCCTACAAACTGAACAATATTTGATTGTTAGACATTTTAAATTTTTAACAAAATTATGGACAGGAAATGGTATCTCATGGTTTTCATTTCATTGTGCATTTCCTTGATTCCTGGTAGCTTGAGCATATTTTACATGTATACTGACCATTCTTCTATAAAGCACCTGTTTAAGTCTTTTGTCCACTTTTTAATTAGTCTACTTCTCTTTTTTTCTAATTTATATTTAAGAGTTCTTTATATATTCTGGATACCATTACTTCGTAATACATCTCCTACTCTATGGTTTGCCTTCACTTTTATTTTATTTTTATTTACACAAGTTTTTGTTTTACATGTAGTTGAATTTATTTAACTTTTCCTTTATAATTTGCACATTTCATACTTTGTTTAAGCAATCCTTGTTTACCCAGAATGCCTAAATATATTCTTCTGTTTTCTTCTAAAACTTTTTAAGTATAGTTTTTCTCACTTAAGCCTTTAACCCAGCTGATATTGATTTTGTTTGTGGTTAAAAGTAAGAACACAGTTTTATTTTTTCCCATATAGCTGGCTGTTACAGCAACATTTATTGAAATGTCCATTGAGTGATTAATCTACCTTCATGGGGCTGCAAAGCCAAGCCTTCCACATACCCACCATCTGTTTGTGTGGATGTGTTTATGTGCCCTCCACGGGAAACTTTTTGTTTCTCCTTATAAGATGATCACACTTCAAGTTAGTAAATCCCCACCCTTCAAATTTCTTCGAAATGGTTCTGGCTATTTTTGGCCCTTTGCTCTTCCATATAAACTTTAAAAACAACTCTTTAGGTTTGATTGAAAATTTTACTGGGCTGTTTACTGGAATTGCATTGAATTTGTAGATTTATTTGGGGGAGAACTAACATCTTTATGACATTGGGCCTTCCTATCCACAAACACGGAATTCAAAAAAACAAGCAATATTTTACAAATGTCATGTTTTCCTCACATGGAGTCCACTCTAGTGTTCTCTGTGTATCATTTCAACTTTAATATATGAGCTTCCAAAGTAAATACACCACCACCACTTTGGTATCATAACAATGTACAGAAAGGCAACCAAATCAACAAGTCAAATTACATCCTTGAATAACCATCCTCATTATTTCTGTGAAACATTAAATTATCAAAGAATCACAAGCATTACTGAGAATATTTATCTGGAAAATGATTTCCTGGGCTTGCTTATTTTCTGAGATAAATAATGCCATCTCTTGACTTTTCTTACAGGTCTAATTTTCTGTTCTTCAAAACTTTTCAAGTACCAAATTAAAATAAAAGTGAGCTGTGTGTTAAAAAGTCATGAGATAATTCTTTCAATTGCATATACAAACTAAATCACACTTTGCTCACCTGAATAAGACTTCAGCTTCCTTTTTGTATTTGTTTTAATGCTATGAAGAGGCCATCTTAAGGCAGGAATTCAACCAATCCTTTAACAAAGCTACATTCAGAAAACCGGGAAACTTTGTGGACCATCTTTTAGAGGGCAAATATTATATTTATTTGTTGCTCTATTCACCATCTAACATCACGTGAATATTTTAGTATGATTAATGATAACTGTGATTGTAACAGTAAGGTATATTCACAGCTGGGTATTGAGAACCACTCTTCTATTTACTATTCCTTACATCATTCAAAACGCAGAGTATGAAAGCTTTCTATGTGAACTCAGTATACACAGTGTACATTATATTAGTTGACTTTAATTTGCATTTGCAAAATAATGAAGGCTTTTCTCATCTTCTCCAAGTAGATGCAATTTGCTGCTCTTTTAAATATATAAAAATGTAATTTTGCTTCTTATGGCAATTATCAATTTTCCCTTGCATTTCTGTTATTTGTGATATCATATTTGTTATCTATGCTATCATATAACATGGTGGCTATATGAAGGAGATATCAAGTCACACAACTTGGGTTTAATCTTACTTCTTCTTTGTATTAACTATGTGACCTTGGACAAATTACTTGACCTCTCTAAGTTTTCCTCATCTATAAAATGGAGAAAATAATTCTGTACTACATTATAAGGTTGTGTGAGAATGTAGGTAAAGAATTTAATCTATAGTTTATATTCAACACCTATCATCAATATCATCATATTATGTCCTACCCCCATGTCACCAAAATCTAAATTGCATCTTTCTAGAAGGCAAATCTATAGCATACCTTTTTTCAGACTGATGAAAACACGCTAAATAACTCCTATGTGTAAGGCACTCATAAAATAATTAATAAGATTTATTTTAATTAAAGCTATTTCTCTATTCATTATTGTAAGGGTCTTGTTTTAAATTCTCCCATCTATGTCTGATTTCTCAAATTAAATAATAAACTATTTAAGGGCAGGTGACAGTTCAATAAATAAATGAATCAGTCATACTATATAAATGTTAACTAACTAGTATATGAATAAGTATATGATGAATACACATTTAAAATTAAAATCACTGTACAACAAATCCAAAACAAGCTATTAAGACATTTTCAGATGTAGTTTTAAAAGAGAAAAAAAGGTTTTTCTATTTTCAGGCAGCTGCCTGAAAAATGTATATAATACTTTTAAAAAGTACTTAGTAGACAAAGACCCAATATCTATTAAAAAAGTCTGGTCTCAACATTTTAATGGATGAAAAATGGTTTCCTAATAATATATAGGAAGCCAATTTAACATAAGCATTTAAATCTATGAATCTCACATAAAATATTTCACTGCTTGATAAAAATTATATAACTGGACATAGTTGAAAAATTATGGCATAAAATCTCCAGGAAGAATAGCTTATGAGTAGAAAATCAGTAACAGATACTTAATTATAAATAACTAAAAATAAGATACTATGATAACAGTATACTGTTTGATAGAGAAACTACATTTTTATTTCCTACATTTTTGTGTGTAGAAAAGTGTGGGTTTTTCTTCCTTATTTTGTTGGTGAAAGAAACCCAAAAACCAAAGACCATAAAAAGATGACTGTGTTTATAAAGACTGCTTTTTTTCTTTTTTTAAACCAATTACCATGGGGAAAATGGTCCAAGAGAAATAACATTAAAATACTGCCACAAAATTCAAAAATATTTGTCATAGATGCCATGAGTCCAAGAGAATGAGAACTAGATTCATACCTTTTTAAAAAAAGAGGTTAAGAATCATAATTTTTCTACACACACACAGACACATACAGGAGTAAGCAGGGAGCTCTTAGAGAGGAAGCCATGACCCTATGTGTGGTACTCACAGCCATTAAATGTAACCACTTTTATCTGCTTCATATTCCAGTCACAGTATTTATCAAACAACCAGCATTATTCATATACACAGTCTTCTAATGATCCCTTATGATGAATGAGATAACGCCGATCATCTCTTTATCATAATCATCACCACATTTATTACAGAGCTACAGTGTAGGGAACATCCCGTGGGACCTCATGGCTTCAGTGATCAAGTTAATCTCCTCACATCTATGTTTCTGGACTGGATGCACCATACCCAAGCCCTGTCTCTTTCCTGTCTTGGTAAACTGTGCCATTATCTATCTACCCAGCAGCCCCACATTTGGGAGATGTCTGGACATCTCCCTCTCCTCCGACGTCCAATCAGTAAACAGGATTTTCTGACTTTCTCTTCAGTATCTCACAGACCAGTCAGTCACCTGCATTTCCTAGACTGCCACTGCTCTACATCAGGCACTCTTCACCTCGTATCTGGATTACTGCTGCAGCTGCCTCCTAATTTTCCACGCCTCCAGTCTCACCTCACTCCAACCCTTCTTTTATCACATTTTCATAGTAACTGTTCTGAAACTCACGTGCTCTTGTCACTTTCCTGCTTAAAATCCTTCACAGGGCCTCCTAAAATTCTTAAGGTGAATCCAAACACCTTCAAATGGCATTGAAGGTCATTCATGACCCAGCTTCATCTCTTCCCTCCTGCCTCACCTCTTACTATCCCCTCAACCCTACCCAATACTGCAGCCAACCAGAACTGTTCATGGTCCCCTGAATTCTATGTCCCTTCTCATAGAATGGTCCCCAATTCTATGAAGTCTCAAAGGCCTTCCTGCCTTTGCACTGCTGAGCTCTGTCCTGTTCTGTGTATTATCAGGCAAATTCTTAAAGAATTAGCTCAAGTGTAAGGTCTTCTGGGAAGCTATCTTTGATCAGCTTTTCTGTACTCCACCCTGATTTTCTTGTACACACACACACACACACACACACACACACACACACACACACTTTACTTAACCAATCCACTGATGTACTCCCATAGCAACTTACGCATGTATCACTATTATTGGGTTTATTCTTTCATCTGGACATTTTCATTGCTCGATATATAATCAGAAAATGTATTGAATAAAAGAAATAATATTTTTTAGTTGTTTCTTTTGCTCCCTCCTCTCCTTCCATTCACTGTTCAAACCACTTCATACTGGCTTGCACCTGTATTACTCCATCAAAAAAGCATTTCAAAAGGTAACCAAAAATCTCTGCTAAATGCATCAAAGAGTTTTCAACCTTTCTCTTGCCTCTCAGCAGTGTGATTACGCCCATCCTCTTGAAACAGTCCTCTCTTGGCTGCCATGGCACCACATCCCCTCCTCCGCCCCCCACCTCCAGCCCTCTTCTCAGTCCCTAGAGCTCACAAACCTCCCCCACAAGTCACAGTCTTTGCATATGCAGTTCCCTCTGACTAGAACACTCCAATACTCCTAATGCTCTCCTCAACTCCCACTGAAACCTTAGATCAGCACTTCCAAGAATTTCATGGACAATGAATCGCCTGGGGACTCTTATTAAAATGCAGAGTCTGATTGAGTCGGTCTGAGGTGGAACCTGAGAATCTGCATTTCTAAAAAGCTCCCAGGTGATGCTCAAACAAACCATTCATGGACCACATTTTGCATAGCAAGGTTTCAGATCTCAGCTGAAATGTCTTTTTCTGGGAAACTTTCTCTGGTTCCACCTCACCCACACTACTGATTTTAGTCAAATGTCCCCCAGTTCACACTCTCACTGTACAATGTTAGTCTACATGCTGGATTTTGCTTACCCTTATATCCTGTACGGGTCCTTTCCCTGAACCCCAGCTCCGACCTAGTACCTGACACACGAATGAACAATGTCTGTTGAGCCAGCCCGTGACTGAAGCTGAGTCACTTCCCTTCATGATTTTAACACTATCCTGAGCTCAGCTCCTATAGAAATCCAGCTCATCTGTGCTTAATACCCCAAGAGATTTTCTACTCCTGTCAGGATTCACTCATTTGGGGTCTAGAGCTATGGTCAGAGAAAAATTGATTCCACGTGCACTGGCCTTCCCACTTTAACAAATCGGTTGGCTGTAGACTCCATGTACAGTCTACTGGTACCCCAAATCCTCTTTGCCAGATATCTAAGAGCAAATCCTACCTACTGTGGTTGGATCCAAATCTCCTACCAAAGTAGGAGAAATGGCACCAGGAGGGTTAGAGGCAGGAGGAAAAGACAAAAACTTTTAGCACATTGATTCTTTTTCCATTCAAAATTCATTGCCAAAACTCTCATAAAATTCATTTTTTTTTACATTTAGGAAAACAATTATGACTAAAATATTGTAGAAAAAAATTATATAACTTAATGGCTAGATACAATAGGTAGAATATTTGTAAGAAATAAGTCGTGATAGGGAACATAATGGAAGACATTAATCGCAAAAAACACATAACAGGCAGAAATAATGCCACTGTTGTCAAGAGAACAGCCTGGAAAGAGTGTCAAAGCAAAAACTGAAAATAAAAAATAAAACATAGTTTGAGATATAAATCCCATGAATGTGATTTCCCTTGACTAATAAATACACAAAAATAGTCACAGCACGTTGTAGTGGAAATAAAGATCTTAACACTTGATTAAAATATTAATAATATATCTTGGAGAAAACGGTGCTCTCTAAACAAAAAGTTTTAAATACATTTAAAGAGCTCATTTATTTTGAAATTAAAAAAGTTTTCTCAATTATGGTACATAAATCTATCAGTATACTCAATTTACAAAAAATGGTGACATATTTTTTAAACATAATCTTACTTGCTTGAAATTTTTCATGTCATTTAATTGTGTCTCAGAAAGAGACTGTTTATTCCAGAGGCGGGAGGAAGAGGATGTGACCCTCTTGTACTTTAGTCCCCAAAATGTAAAACAGTCATAGTTCTATGGCATTTATAATTCATAGGACACTCATATAAATGACTTCTTAAAAAAGAAAGGACAACGTAACTTTTTAAAAAGCGTTAATATCTAGAATTTTTCAGTAAATTTACTGTGCACCGAATTGTACAAGAAGCGAAAGTACAAATCTGGGAGAGTACATTTCTTAGTTAAATTCTTCAAATTTTCAAAAGCACACAATTGTCTTAACTTTATCATTTCCAGTTCTACTTAAAATAAGTTATTTATGGGCCGGCCTGGTGGCTCAGGCGGTTAGAGCTCCATGCTCCTAACTCTGAAGGCTGCCAGTTCGATTCCCACATGGGCCAGTGGGCTTTCAACCACAAGGTTGCCAGTTCAATTCCTCGAGTCCCGCAAGGATGGTGGGCTGCGCCCCCTGCAACCAGCAACAGCAACTGGACCTGGAGCTGAGCTGTGCCCTCCACCACTAAGACTGAAAGGACAACAACTTGACTTGGAAAAAAGTCCTGGAAGTACACACTGTTCCCCAATAAAGTCCTGTTCCTCTTCCCCAATAATAATTAAAAAAAAGTTATTTATGATCCGGAAATTTCATTAAATTTTTAGTTATTATCCCCAAAATGCCTATTAGTTATTATCCCCCAAATTTCATTAAATTATTAGTTATTATCCCCAAATGAATTAACAATAACATTGACTCAGCACGGTTCTTTGCCTGATGCTAGATGTTATTTAAAATGAATTCATTTGTGTACTATCAACCTTAGAGAATGAGGGCAAAACTTCATTTCACTGAACCTGAAGCTTCAAACAGAACTGTCCAAGGGAACTGTAAAATGCCTTTGAAAGTTCCACGTCTGGAGTCACGGTGTAACACTGTGACACATCTCCACTGCAATCACTGCCACAGAGGAGATGGGAACTGAGTCTGAGGGGCTATGAACGTGGAAGGACTAGATCCCCTGGAACAGTGAGCACTTGTGATCTGAGCAATAACAATACTAAGAGAGAAAGAAAGGTTGGGGGACATGGCCTGGACTTTGCAAATCATAGGCACGTAGCCATAAAATTGCCTCAAATCACTAGGAAAAAAACAAAACAAAACCTAAATATTATGGGTTTGAACAAGTTTTTGAGCCTTACCTACAAGATTCCCGGCCCAATAAACTGAGGATATTTACCAAGAAAACATAGCTCTGTTGAAAAATAAAAGTCAATGGAAAATAGGGTTCGCTTTATAAAAGTCACACTGTAACCAAATCTGATGGAAACTGGTATTATCATCTATTCCACAAAGGAAATAACGTCTGCACACACCAGAACTAATGGCAATAACAACACCAAAGAAACCTTATGCACACACAATTCTTGCCACAAAGAATGTCCTTCCCTAAGAAACAAACAAACAAAACGACAACAAAAAAACCCGAACAAAAGCAAAGGAAAATTAGTGAGAGGGTGAGACTGGGGGTCTGGGGGGAGCAGTAAAAGAAAAGTAACAACAGAGACCTGCCCAGGAGATAGAACCATTACAGCATTATGAAACAGATTTAAAAATATGATAGATCAACTAACTATTCATATCAGGAAGCTATATCCACACAATTAGGCTTGAACAACCTATGACAAGCATACCATATGGCACACCTTCTGGACAACCAATAAGAGACAAGTGTGTCTCAAACACAATTCTTTTTGATGAGGAGGCTAATACTAAGGTAAGGATTTGTGCTTGCTAAGGACTGTGCTTGTCAAGGATTTGACTACTTGGCAAGTAGAAACAGACAGTGTATAAAATCCCAAAGCAGCCTCTATAACCAATTACATTCACTGACTCTAGGGCTGATCTCTCCACATGCTCCCAAACTGGAACTGGAGGTCCTCAATATTTGTCCCTTCTTTTTTCTTTCTTTATTTTTTTAAAACTAGAGGTACTGATTAGGCCTTTCTGGATACCACACCTTACCACTGAAGAAACAGTCACTTAGGCTAAGCCATGTTGATAACAAGGAAGATAAACGAGGATTCAGAGTGAAAAGGCATATGATCTGGGTATCTTAACTATTTGGGGAGCAGTATGGTGCAGGAGTTCAGAATTTGGGCTATGAACTTAGTCCAATCTGAGCCCTTGCTAGCCTCTATCACTTCCTGCCTAGGTGGCGTGACTTTGGGTAGGTTACCTTACCTCTCTTAAGATGAATTTGTGGAGCGAATCCATGTACTAAGGAGGTAAAATGCTTTGTAGTATATAAAAAACGGTGACTATTTTTACAGGCACCATAGGCATGTAATGAGAATGCTCCTAAACTTGATTCAGTAAACTCTAAAACACTTGTCTGTAATACTGCATTCCTAGATAAGCAAATACAAGATGGTAAAGTTGGAGAGTCGCCACAAATTATTTCATAAATCTCATGCAATTCCAATCCACATTCCAATGGGATGCTTTTGGAGAGCTGACAATAAATACAGTTCTAAAATTCATATGGATCCATAACAGGCTAGAATATCCAAGAAACTTTTGAAAGAAAAATTACGTACTGCATTACAAAGAAATGTTTTAAAGCTACAATACATAACAAGGTACGATAATGGATCAAGATCAAACAGATCAGTAAGACAAATGAGAAAGTATCCAAACAGGTATAAGAACATACGAATTTAATGTTTTTGGAAGGTAATTCAAATAAATAAAGAAAAAAACAATACAAATTGAGGACACTTTGTTAACTATAAATCTGTATCTTATAATGAAAATTATCTAGAATTTAAGATTTAATTGTCAAAAATAAAACCTTAACAAAAGCAGCTGGGAATATATTTGGGGAGCAGGGAGGGACTTTCTTTGCATTGACTCCAAGGAAATCATAAAATTAAAATAATTGTACTTTTCAAGAAATGAATACAAGTAAACTTGTCAACAATCAGAAACAAAACTCAAAGGGAAATGACAAACAAGAAAAACATATTTGTAGCATATGGCCACCTTAATTATAATAACAAGGTTCAATTTTAAAGTAAACAAAGTAATAGGAAAATGAATAGAATATACAAATAGGCAATTCTCAGAAATACTGAGGAACAGTAATCATAAAAAAAAGTCAAAGCTCACAAGTCTTAATGAACACACAAAAAAGGTAATGGTAACAACAGGAGGTGACAAACATGTTAATTAGTTTGATTGTGGTATATATATACGATATATATACATATATCATATATATAAATACCATACACTTAATATATAGCATATATACATATACATGTGGTATAAGTACAGACATACATACACATCACTTTGTACACCTTAAATATATCCAATTTTTACTTGTCGACAATAAAAAAATGTAAAGCTCACAAGTCACTAAAAACTAGAAATTAACACTTCTTGCTTATTACATTTTAAAAGGCTCTTTAAAAATTAAATAGTAACTAAATAAATATTAACACCTAGTATATATGTTGCAGTGTAGGAAATAGGCTTGTTTATTACTAGTGGGAATCCAAACTTGCAGACATTCTAGAGAGAATTTGCCTTATAAAACTTTTGTTAAAAAAGCTCCTATCCTTTAGTTCAGTAATTCCTCCTACAGAATATGTCTCTTGATTCCACGTCCACTCTTCAAAAGTCTGTTTTGTGATACTGAGACGAGGGCTCTGCAAACTAGTTTTCTCTTTCAGTTGCTCTGCCAGGAGAAGGTACTAGAGGGAGACCAGAGGCCAGAAGCACAGAGAGTGGCAGTCGGTTCCTCCCAGTGTGTTTGCTGTTCCCGTTAGCCGCTTCCCATCAACTCTTAACTCCCTCAGATACACGAGAGCCAGCTGGTGGGTGCCCCTCAGGGGTCAGGGTCCAGTTCCATGGGGGTCTGTCCTCTGAGCTCCTGAAGCTGGAGGGCAGGGCCTCTTCTAGCTCCCAGGTTCTAATAACAACACCCTCTGCCTGGGAGACAACTTCACAATGTTAACAATGGTTAACTCCTTTTCAATTTTTCCACTGACCCAACATCAATAGAGAATCATGCACATAGCATTTAGTTGTTGTTCGACGTGGTATGGCTATATAATATTCCATCTATTCACATACCATACTTTCCTTTAACTAATACTTGCTTACACGCAGACATTTGATTTGTGTTTTTGTTATTATAAATAATGCTGGAATAAAAATTCTTGAACAGAAGTCTCTGTCCACACACCTTATTATTTCTTTAGGGTGATTGAGGATCTGTAGGTTGATCATCCAGGACCCAGCAGGAAAACAGAAACTGCTGCAGTTATTTTCACACACAGAATTTAATACAGGGAACTGGTTAACATGTTGGGAAGTTTGTAAAGGCTACAAGGGAGCCCGGAGGTGAGAAGAAATAGTAAATGCATGAAGCAACTACTTCTCTAGGTCTGGGGGAACAAAGAAAAGGGGTTGGATTGTTAGAAACTAAACACTTAGAGGCCTGTCACTGAGAGCTGAGATGGTTTGTTCATAGGAGGGAAGAAGAATGTTCATTAAAAAGACATTCTGAAAAGGAAGAGGAAATGCCTGACATTCCTTCTCCATCTCCTCTTCAACTCAAAACAAACAACAAGTAACTCTTATGTGCTTTGGTAAAATAATCCAAACAAATACATTAAAAGTAAAAGAATTTTGCCACCAAAAACACTGGAACCTAACAAAATTCTGTAGTGATTTGGAAAGCAATTTAAAAAGTACATACGATATAAAAACTGGACTACGTAGTGGCCATCGTTACCTCAAGCAAAGGAAAAAGAAAATACTGTAGGAATTAGGAGGACAATAGGAGGTCAAAGTATACCCAAACATTCTTTAATTGTAAAAAATCAATTCAAGGCAATTTGAATTTTTAAATGAGGGGGTTGGTGGGCTGATTGATTTAAAACAAAAGAGGATGTATGATTGTGTACACAGGATCATATGTTCTACTGATGCCTGACTAGCCTGACTATCCTAGAAAGTAAAAGCAAGGAAATTGAAAGATACAGAAAAAACTAGGCAAGGACCAATACCGGGCCTTAACAGCCAGTTCACTCAGATTGAGGTTTTTAATCTTTCTCAAGTCCTAATGTATTTTACATAACCTGATTTTATAAAGCATCAAGAACTGAACGAAGAATTCACTTTAGCAGACTTGTCACTACTTCCACCAAACAATCAGCTGTCAAGTGGCTGAATAAAGATCGGAGCAAAGGCAACTTAGCGTTACTGTATAAGCAGCACCAAACAACTGCAAACCAGGTGGGTCCAGATGTACAGAACAGATGAAAGCTAAGGTCACTATTGTCCAGGAAACTCCAACACAACCACAAATGGCATGAAACCACCCTGTAGGGTCAGCAGGAAGCTCATTCTGGTCTGACAGTCCAGGAGAGGGCACTTTGCAGAGTGCTACCTTAGTAATTTCCTGTGTGAAAAGCTCGCTGCTGTTCTTGCATTCCTCAGGGTGCATTTCTTATCGTCTCAGAGGATGTTGCTCTTCCACAGGAAGAGGAAGGAACCAGTTGTTACTGGATGCGTGGGCTGAGAGCTGTCCGGCATTTTCGGCATGCCTCAGTCTCAGCTGTGGGAACCGCTTAGATCCCAGGCATCCCAGGCCTGGGATAGATATTATGGCAGCAGTCGGGAGCCACATTTTAGAATATCCAGAAGTTGGCAGAAATAATACCTGGAACTTCAACACCTCAGTTTCCAGAAATGTGCTAATATTCTAAAGGAAATTCTAAAAAGTATTTTCTCTGCTGGGCTCCCAAATAGCATGTTTTATAAAATCCTTTTGTAGAATCTCTCTCTCCTTTCTCTCTCTCTCTTTCTGTCTCACAGACACACACACACACACACACCCATTAGTTAGAAAAGTTATTAAGTTGAGGGTGATGAAAGTTTTGCCACCCCAAAATATGCCTTTTGGGATTGATTTTAAGCTGGTTATTAAAAAAAGAACAAAAGATTCAGAAAGAACCTTCACCTTCCCCCCAACCTGCCAAAAGGAATTCAGCTAGAAAACCTGCTGAAAGGAAGGGAGCACAACCTTAGCGTCATAACATAAACTCGGTGTGGCAGACAGGGAGAAATCTAGCAAAGCCTGTCTGTCCAACTTTCCTCTGTGTCCCATCGTTTCTGGGTGGCCCACAGGTTTGCTCCTTCTTTCTCCTCTACCTGTGAATTACCCTGCTTTCCCTTGGAAATCCCAGACTCCTGCCTTTGTCTCCTTTTTCTAGAATGGCATATACACCTCAGTTGCCCAGTGCCTCTTCAGGTCTCATATTCTCCCGGAACCCTCACATGTACAGCTGTAATAAATTCTGGACAGTTTCTCCTGTTAATCTGTCTCGTGCTAATTTATTAGTCCAGCTAGAAGAACTTAGAAGGTGGGAGGAAATTACTTTTTGTGCCCCCACAAGTCCTAGATCACTTTTGCCAACAGTATAAGGACTACCTTTATTGTTTAAGGTATTATTTAACTAGGGATCTTTTAGAAAATTTAATTAGTATAAAATTTTTGGTAGGAGGGAACTTATTAATGTAAGCTTTCTTTTCCTGTGACCATGAAAGTTAAAGGGAGTAAAGCTCAAATTAGTAAATTTTTCAGTATAGCTAAACCAAACATGGAACTTAGTGATTATTATGATTTTCATCAAAAACTGTATTTTATTTGGAGGAAAGAAAACCTCTGACCCACACTGTTATCTCTTTTTACAGTGGCAATATCTTAATCTACACATGAAATTTTACAGATTTCCAGATCTCCATCTGAAAAATAGAGAAGTGCCATGTTCCTTTAACGGACTAAAAGTTTTCATTTTCTTTTAAATTTACAATCCTAATACATTTAAAGGTCAGCTATCACATCCACAACTGTTGGTATTTTTATAACATGTGGGTCATGATGTACTGCAAAAGCAAGGATATAACTAATTTGAAAGTAGTCTCTTCCATCTTAATATTTTTCTCTCCTATCTCTAAAATAATTTGTATCTGAAAAAAAATGTATTTTCTGTTTCTAAATGGTAAGAGATCTGCTAAAATGTATTTTTAATTTTACTTCTATTAATTGTGGTGTATTTCTTATTTTTTAAATGCCTTTGACAATTTAATTACCTTATTTCTTACCATGTCAACGGGCAATGATATGTTAAACAAAAAAAAAATCACTTCCACGGCTGAAAGGCTTTGTAAAGGAGAGGGTTTATTGGGCCATAAAGGACCATTTTCTGGGGCATGAACTCTAAACCACCAGCAGCAGCTCCAGGTGGAAAAGGTACCATGTCCACCATCCTTTAACGCATTATGTTTTGGGGAAGAAAGATGCAAGCTGTTTTGAAAGAATTTACATTGGCTACTTATAAGGCGGGTGGAAGAAGGTGAAGCGGGCTAATCTCTGGATAGGTGCAGAGCCTGTTTGGAAGTGGTGTTTGCCAGTCAGGAAAGGTCATATGTAAGTAAGAAGCTGGGGCTCCTTGGGTTCAGTGGCGCCTGGCTATTCTCTTTTAGGTGATTGTGGAAATAGCCACCAGGAAGTTAATTCAAAGTTCCAACATATACTCAGGAATGTGAGCTGTATTTTGTTAGCCGCGCCCCTAGTCATTAACAGGCTAACCGCCTAATGCTCTTTTTCTCTTATTCTCCAGCCGCCATAATTTCGTTTAGAACATCTCAGAATTTTTTTTCTTGTCAGTTTGTACACTATTTGTCAACTCTGATAAGAATTCCTCTGTCACTCCTACAAGCATCTTACAGTTACACTTCAGTTTTTGAGTCACTGGACAAAAAATATTACTGTATCCAATCACTTGACATATTCACTATCGTTAGAAATTAAGACTAAAAGGCTTTGGCTAAAAGGAGGGCAAATTGTGTTACCAGAGGGCAAGGGGGGTGGGGGATGGGAGATGAGGGTAAGGGGGATCAAATATATGGTGATGGAAGAACTGACTCTGGGTGGTGAACACACAATGGGATTTATAGATGATGTAATACAGAATTGTACACCTGAAATCTATGTAATTTTACTAACAATTGTCACCCCAATAAATTTTAAAAAAAAATTAAAAAAAAACAATTGTGGAAGGCACCAGTTAGTGAGTCCAGAGATGGATTCTACAAATGCTTATGTATATTTCCTTTCAAATGTTTAGAGCAGCAGGAGACAGATAGGGCAGGGCCACTGAACCAATGCCTAAAGAGACCATAAAAAAGCTTCCTAAAGCTTAGTGAGCAGCAACAAAGTTACAAACAAACATACCTAGTTTCAGAAAGCATATGCACTAAACTTACAAATTAAATGTCACCTTATAAACTGTTGCAAAGTTAAAAAACTTTAAAAAGAAGCTCACCTACCTTCGTATTTAGAGGCTGCTTATATGCAAATCCAAGAATGTTAGCATAGAGGAAAGTAGTGAAAGCAGGTTTGTGCAACATAATTTTTATTGATTTACCTGGAAATGGAAATGGGAATCTGGGGCAATAAATTGCATCTTGCCATCTTACACTTTCAAAATTATAAATTTTAGTTTTAAGACATTAGGTTTGCATACACTGTGTTCTTTCAAGTAAGTTCTTTCCAAATCTTTGCTTACATAAGCAGTTAGGAACTGGAATAACTCTTTAACTGGTTATGCAATGTTGTTTAGCAACTAGGACAAATGGTTGCCACAACATCCATGGAAATAGCCTCTCTGTATCTGCAAGTTTACTCTTTGTATGTCCACATATTTTGTCAATACATTCATATTATTCAGATAATCATGTACGATATGACAACCACCATGAAAGTGTATAACTTTTTTCTTCCTAAAACTAGGTTGATGCAAAAATCTTTCCAAAAGGGAAACCAATGCACTTTGCTAAAAAATCCAAACCTAAATGATGTCTAGGAAGGAGGAGAGTGTTTTACCACTGTACTTCCCTAAGACAAAGAGACAGCAGACTATCTCTTGCATTGCTTCAGCTGAGCACTTTCCTGGTCCTAGAAAAGGAGACAGAAAAACCACAATTCTTTTTCTGTCAGCAACCCCCTGGCAAAACAGTGCTGAGCCAGGAGATAATGCCGGCTCTCCTGAGATTACTCAGGGCTACACCTAGTGTCCCTGGGGAAAGGAGATAGGGAGTCCCACAGCTGACATCCAATCTGTCAGGAAATCCTCTTGGCTCTGCCTTCAAAATACAAGTAGAATCCCATCACTTATCATCACCTCCTCTGCTACCTACCCTGAGTCAGGCAACTATTGCCTCCTGTCCAATTGCTTCATTAGCTTTTTAATTCGTTTCCTTGTTCCCCTCTACCCCCCTCCCACTAACCCCCTACCCCCAGCTCGTTCTCAACACAGTAGCCAGAGTGGAACCTCTTACATGTCACATCACGTCCCTCCTCTGAAAGACACCCTCCGCGGCTCCCCTCTCCCTCGCAGTCTGGCTCCCCAGGCTCCCACTTGCCTGCCCTTTCCAGATATTCACACGACTTGTTCCCTTCATTCCACCAGCTCTTCACTCAAATGTCACCACTAATGTGATTCTTGTTCTGGCCACTATCTAAAATGTACCCCTCTTCCTATCTGCCCTGCAGTGCTTTTTACACTTTTGCATTTTTTTTTCAGTTTACTATACTACATAGTCTATTTTTTTTCCCACCTGTGATTTGCTTGTCTCCCCACTGTTGTTTAGAATGTAGGCATCTCTCGGGCAGGTGCTTTTGTTTTGTTTACTTTTTCAAAAGTCAAGAACAGTGAGTGGCACAGAATAGTTACTTAAGAAATACTGATTGAGAGCCAAAAATGTGTGTGAGTGGATGTGCTCCCAGCATGCTACCACGTCTGCTATCCATTGAGTTATACAACTTAAAGACCCCAAACTAGATTCATGTGCTTTTATTACCGTGGTCCACATCTATTTTCAACTACCTCTGGTCAGCTCAAAACTAGTCAAAGGTTTTCTTCTAGAGAAATCCTCTAGTTTCCTCTAGCTCATTAATGATCTTTTTTTGAACACTCCCAGTAACAACCTTTCATTGGACAAACATGTATACTTGGCATCCAGTATATTAAAACTGCCCCTTATTTCTTTTTTTTTAAATATCTTTATTCATAAATCACTATAATATTGGTCAGTTTGAATGCCATATGTGATAAAATAGATTATGAAAAGTATCATATTTACAACAAAACCATTATTTTATATAACTGAATGATCTGATATGCTATCTTCTGCTATAACTCAATGGACCCAACTCTACCCTATGAATGGACCAATTTTATGATTCTCCTAGCAAGTTTTGAGTTGGGTATAGTTTCTTGGTGCTTCTTTCTGTGATCCAAGGCTTACAAGAAAGTCTCTGAAAATGAACAATTGGAACCAGGCCTATCCAGGATCAAGGAGAAATAGGAGTGAGAAAAGGGTCATCCTGTCACATCTTAAAGATCCACAGCTGCTGTACTTTGCAGGATATGGGGGGGGGGGGGAGCACATAGTGTAAGAGGAAAGAATCATTCACAATAATTATATTGAACATTTCTAAATTGTCAATATCAAGGGTTAATTTCTAAAACATAAGTTTTTAGACAGAAGCTAGTCAGTAAGCCATTAACTGAAATAGGTATGCAACACAGTCAAGGAGATACTACACTTGCAAAACCACATATATCTTGTTTATCTTTAATTTTAAAATAATTCATTCCTTTGCTGGGTATACAAGTGAGCAATGGAGAAAGTGGTGCATCTGCCACACCGGCTGGTGCCAAGGATTTCAGTGCTTCCAGAAGATGCAGGCTGGAGACCTTTACTAGGCACCGGAGGGGTTCTTCTCTTTCAGCCAAGATGCCCCCATTTAAGTCACTTTTGCATTTTGTTTCAAGCTTACATTGTGCAAATTCTAGTCTTGGTTGAAAATAGTCTCCAAAAATTTCTTGAGTCACTCTTCGGACTCTGTCTTTTTCTATTCTGTTTTCATGAATGATCCTTGAATCCATATTTATATCTAGCCCAAGTCTTCTTTCTTGTAGAGTTGTGAGTTTCAAAGTTCGGATTATACTGTTTAAAGACAGTAGCCTTAAGAGAGTCCAGATAGCGACTTCTGAGGCCCATGTGCACAATCTGATGGTGTTTGCTAGCAATTGTCAGTGACTGACACAGAAGGGGTGTATTGCTTCTCAGCCGGCAGAAAGAAATGACGGCATATGGCATCTGGGAATAATACATCACATAAGCAGGTTTGTACTGGTTTGGTTTTCTATACTGTGTTCCCCAGGCAATTTGAATCCATACTGCATTCTCCTCAGCATTTCTGAAAGTGATTGTCACATTTTTTAATGCCCTCTGAAGAATTTTCTTAAATGAACTTTTGAACTGTTCCATATTGGAAAGGTCAGTGTCTTCATCTGGCTCTTTAGCCATCTGAAAAACACCCCAAACTCTCTGGTGCTGATGAAATTGAGTACAAATGATGTCTGCAATTGTAAGCCTCACACAATTCTCCTCACAAAGCAGAACCAAATCCTGAGCAAGAGATTCCTTTTTCTTCCGGAAGGTTACGGTCTGTAGTTGATTTGCAGACAAAAAAATCCCAGGCGTTTAGGATTGTCTTCATTTTAGTCATTGGGATTTTCAAGATGGTCCTCTTGATAAACTCGGCAACAGTTTCATCCATCTCTTTGGCATGGCCCACATCGCCAGCTGTCTCACTCCTAGCAGATGTTCCCGCCTGCTCTGCCCCTTATTTCTCATACTGTTATTTCTATCTGGCTAAGGTGTAAGTTTCTTAAGTTCAAGGAACCAGCTTGTCATCTCCCTTGGCACCTCATGTAATGCTTCCATGTGGTCCGGCTTTAAGTATTTCGCCTGATGGAGCAACTAAAGACTGTAGACCTTGATATTCTTCTATGATGTAATCATAAATTCTCAGTTTATTATAAAGAATTAATCTGATCGGAAACATTGTCCCTCATTCTAAAGAAAGGCATATAGATCATATTCATATTCTCTACACGGTTGACAGAATGAAGATGAGAACACTGCTTCAGTTCTCTGAGAAGAGTTCACTGTTCTGACAATCAGAGCAACACTAGCAAGATTATCGATTTCATTTTGTTCATCTGTAGGACTCATAAAATTAATATGTGAAAACTTAGGAATATGGTTTATCTAAAAATAAAAATATATTTTCATAATCCCAGAGTGCTTTAAACAAATTTTCTTTACAGTGTTTTGAAAAGACACTTTAGATGAGGATACAGAGGAGAAATTCCTATCTTGCTGCTGGTCTTCTGGGAAGGGGATGGGGGTGCGATGTGGAGGAGGGGAATGGAATATCTTAGCTCTTAGCTACATCACATGTCAATGCTAACGCCAAATGACCTCACACAATTTTGAAAACAAAACCCAGGTCTAGTTGTACCTGAATAAATGAAAAAATTAAAAGATTCAAGGGAATCTTGAACTAAATAATCTTTAGAAAATCAGTATATAATAAGTGACAACACAGTCAGAATAAAGACTCAAGAATTTGAGATCAACATTATTAAACTATGTCTGTAAGACAGCCAGTACATGACTTCACAGAAACAGGTTTTAAAACAAAGCTTTAGAAATGCAGATTGGTAACAGCTTATTTGATGTGGAAATATTGTATCAAATGTCCTGCCTGGAATTAGAGACACAAGTGCAAGTCACAAAGATACCAACTGTTCCACTGTATGCCATAATTTCTTCTCTGCAGTAAGAAGGCATCAGAGCATAGATAAGATATCAGTACACTTACATTTATAAATCCTCCTGACCATAATATTAACTTAAGCCAAAGCAGAAAGAGAAGCCAACTATCTCTTAGACCATAACAAACCTGCTTTTATCCTACTAAAAAATTTGACAAATTAAGGTTTAAAGAATAATCGTTTTTATGTCCCATCTTGATGAAGTGAATTTCTAAGGAAACTTTCTTCTAGTTTACAAAAACCAAACAAATCCCAAAATAAATAGTAACCACAACAACAAAAATCAAAACCACCTTTAAACACTGCTTTTACTGGATTCCAATATTTCTCTGGGTTTTTAAACTATAATCACATGCAAAGTTCACACCACAAATATTTAATGTAATTGTGCTTCATGCCAGAGTAGAAACAAATTTTCCTCACAATTATGTCTGATCTGTTGTGCAGAAGCAAAAAAAAAAAAGAAAGCAAAGCAGCCAATGTATAGAGAAGACTACAGATTAAGAATTACTTACCAGTAGATTAATGGGAAGGCAAATAGTTAAAAGTGATTTCACTTGAATTTTCTAACCAAATATCAATCAATGAGCTAATACATATTATATATATATTATGTCATATGTATTATATAAATGCACTGAAAAGACAACCTACTGAATGGGAGAAGATATTTGCAAAGGACATATCCAATAAGGGATTAATATTCAAAATACATAAAGTACTCATACAACTTAACACCAAAAAAACAAACAATCCAATTAAAAAATGGGCAGAGGACCTGAATAGACCCTTCTCCAAAGAGGATATACAGGTGGCCAACAGACATACAAAAAGATGCTCAACACTACAAAGGGAAATGCAAACTAAAAACCACAATGAGCTTTCACCTCACACCTGTCAGAATGACTATCATCAATAAATCAACAAATAAGAAATGCTGGGGCGGCCCAATGACTCAGTTGGTTAGAACACGAGCGCTTAACAACAAGGTTGCTGGTTCGATTCCCACATGGACCAGTGAGCTGCGCCCTCCACAGCTAGATTGAAAACGATTTGACTTGGAGCTGAGCTGTGCCTCTCACAACTAGACTGAAAAATAACACTTGACATCCTGGAAAAACACACTGTTCCCCAATATTTCCCAATTAAAATAAATAAATAAATAAAATAAATGCTGGCAAGGATGTGGAGAAAAGAAAACTCTCGTGCACTCTTGGTGGGATTGTAAATTAGTTCAGCCACTATGGAAAACAGTATGGAGATTCCTCAAAACATTAAAAATAGAGCTGCCATACGATCTAGTTTTTCCATTTCTGGGTATTTATCCAAAGGAAACAAAAACACTAATTTGAAGAGATACATGCACCCCTACGTTCATTGCAGCATTACTAGTAAAAGCCAAGCTATGGAAGCAACCTAGATGTACATCAATAGGTGAATGGATAAAGAAGATGTCACACACACACACACACAGGAATATTATTCAGCAACGAAAAAGAGTGAAATCTTGCCAGTGGCGACAATTGAATCCACCTAAAGGGTAGTATGCTACTGAAATAAACAGAGAAAGACAAATTCTCTGCATGGTATCACTTATATGTGGAATCTAAAAAAAACAAAATAAATGGATAAACAAAACAAAACAGAAACAGACCCACAGATATAGAGAACAAGCTGATGGCTGCCAAAGGAGGAAGGCGGGTGGGGGGTGGATAGAAATAAAGAAAAACTTAAAAAGAACAAAAGAAAAAGAAATTTAAAATAAAATTTAAAGGAAAGCATTTTAGAGATATTTATAAAAATCTAAATGCTTTACGAGCATCTATGCCCTAACAGAATATATAAAATCAGGAGTTTCTATGTCTTGCCTAGAGGCAAGCAGTAATCTTCCAGATTATAAAAGAATCTAACTGGATGGGACTTCATAAACCTAATCCCGAACCAACTGATAGCAAACACATTTTTGTTTTCCTGTGTTTCCTTGTTTGTTTTATTTTTTATGTACTATTGAACACACAACTCAAAGTAACAGTGGAATCTTCCTTTTAATGCTTACATATTGGGTTGAACCATGGGGAATCACTGATATTAGACCATTTCACATACAAAATGGCAATTTCATATCATTTAATCTAGTATTTCCCTTAGGTGGATAATAACTGTAGTCATCAGTCTTATTATTCTGTTTTGTATCACAACCGCAGATTTGTCATGTGTGCATTACACAGAATTGTCCTCAAGAAGTGCCACATACACTGTACTCCTGAGTTAGGGTCCTGGAATGTAGGCTAGTTGACTTTGGCACCTCTGGATTACTATTCAAGGATGGACAATTGCCAGGTGGCAGTTATGTCCCCCTCCATAGCACACTGCTGAGAATATCTGGACCCCTCAGGTCATGACGCCTTGTAAAGCTTGAAGCGTCCCGTCAAGGAAAGTGAGTCTTAAAATGTGGACCCAAGGGTTTTGATAATCTGATATCTTCTAGGTCAGGGACACCTAGTTTTAGTCTACTGACTACTTCATAAGAAGGCAACACATCTCAAAACCACCAATCTTTTTCTCCTCTCACTATGGGGCAAACCCCAACACACCAGAATTTGTCAACTTCAACAGCATGCCTTTTGAGTAATTCACTGCACATAAATATATTGAGCACCTAGTATAAGCCAAGCTCTGTGGCAAGAATTAGATGTCTAGTTAATGTTTAATATCATCAGTAAGTTATTAATGCAGAAATGCTAGTAGGGTATTTTATAAACACGAACACTGCAAGAGCAACGACCACAGACCCCTTGAGGTACTACTTGTCACCACCAATATCCAGTGTTTGCTTTGTTGTTTGTTTTCCTGTTTGGTCATGCATTAATAATTTACCCCAAATATTTAACTACACTGACACCACCACAGTAGTGTCACCAGAGACCACGCCTCCCATTTGCTCTTATGACTGGTTTGCACTGACTAGAATCCATGGCAACAACGGTCGCCTCGCAAAAGTGAACAGACTCAAATTAAAAGGCTGAGACTCAGTTTTTGAAGACTCTAGATCCACTGGATCCACTGAGTGAATAAATTATCTGTATGGAATTTTTATAAACAAAATTGCAAGTATTAGAAATATTTCTTAATGTCTGCATAATTCCTCAGGAAGAATAAACAAAGGGAAGTGATGCTTTCCTTGTAGCTTCTCAGGAGAAGACCAGAAGTAAACTTAACTCCTCTGAAAGGCAATTAACAAGGAAGGAAGTTCTGTGACAGCAAAAGAAAAGTCCCCTGGTGGCACCTTGAGAAGAGGGGAAGCAGTGAGTATGTAGGAGACTGAGCTCAGGTCCTCAACTTGAAGGCTGTTCTGGAGTTGGCACTGCTCCCCCTAGTGGCTCTTCGGGCACTTTGTAAATAAGGACTTTCTATACAAGGTCATTTCTATGCTAAAAGATTACGCTATTTAGCCCACTTTTCAGCTTCTCTCCTACACTTTTTAAGGAAAATGGATTGTGCCAAATAATTAAATACGACTTAAATGTAAACAACAACAACAAAAAACTTACTGTGGGAGAATCAAAAGAAAGGACATCCACAACAGGGGGAGCAGAGGTCTGCAAATCCATTACCTCAAGCTTTGGATCAATCTGTTTATATACAAAAGAAAGATTAATATTAGATTTTTATACCATAAAAAACTGGATGCCACTTCTAACAACTTATAGGGTATTTCCTAATATATTCTAAAATTAAAGTATATTGGTCTATTCATTAACATGGATATAAACATTTAAACAAAATATTAGTCTAGCACATCTATAAATGCAAAAGAAAAAGATCATCATGACTAAGCTGAACTTATTCCAGGAATAAAAAATTGATTTTACATTAGAAAATCAATATAATTCACCTATAAGGGGATTTTAAAAAATCATTTAAAAAAGTGACCCACCTCAAAAGATGCAGGAAAAAATCCTAGCCAGTTCATTAAGACAAGGAAATAAAAGGTGTTAAGATGTAAGAATTGGAACAGAAGAAATAAAATTGTCATTAGATATAATTGCCTATTGAGAAATTCCAAAAGAATCTACAGCTATATCATTAGAACTAATAAGAGCGTTTACCAACTTGAAAATCAATATATAAAATCAATTGTCTGCACTTTAAGACAGTTATAAAATGTAAATTTTAAAACGATATCATTTACAATACCATAAAAAAATTTAAATACATTAGGACAAACATACAAAGATGTGTATGACCTTTACGGAAAAAAAGAATAACACTCATGCCAGGACACTACAGAAGACTTAACAAAATAGAGAGCTATATTGTAAGGAGCTCAGATGCAGAGCCCTGTATATATGGAAAATACATATAAAAGGAAAATAGTCCCACAAATCAATAGAGGAAAATACTACCACAAATCAACAATTCCGAAAACTGGCTCACTATATGGCTTGCTGCCCTAACACTACATACAAAGGTGGATAGCAGATAAACTCGAAACCTAAGCATTATGTCAAAATTATAAAGTTAGTAAGAATAAATGTATAAGAATACATTTATGACCCAGAGTTGAGACAGATATCTTAAACAAAAGCAAAACCATAAGGGGAAAAAAAATTGATGCATCTGATTATATCAAAATTAAGGATTTTTATTTAACAATGGACACCACAAAGTTAACAATCAGATAATGGAGCAGAAGGAGAGAGTATGATGTCTAAAACTGAAAAAGGGCAAATATCTGAATATATAAGAAATGCCTACAAATCAATGTGAAAAAGACAACAATCCCAAGAAAAAAATATAGAAAAGTAAAACTGACAATTAACCAGTATACGAAGAGATTTTCAGAAAATTAGTAATTAGAAAGGATTAAAGCAAAATATAACTTGGCCCCTATTAAACTGCAAAAACTAGAAAGCTCAATGATGCCAACCCTTTATAGCAGCAAGGTTTGTAATGGCAAAAAATAAACACCACCACCACCACCAAAACCCACAACCAGAAATCCCCCCAAATTTATTAACAGTGGAATAAATACATAAATCGTAGGAATTACTACTGTGGTAAATTCACTGGAATCCTATATATAGCAGAGAAAGGAATGAAATACAACTACGTGCAACAGCCTATGGATGCAGAGTCCATACATGTGAATCTTAGGATTTGAATGTTAAATGAAAAAGTAGGCTATAGGAAAACATATTTAGTATGATTTCATTTACATAAATTTTAAAACCATCAAAAACTAAATAATACCTAATTATAGACTCAAACATATATAGCAAATAGTAAATCAAAAAGAAAAGCAAGGGAATCATTAACTAGAGCAGCAACTACTTCTGAGGGAGGTTATTTCCAAATTTGAAAACAAACACCACCACCACACACACACACAAAACTGAAACCACATCATCACCAAATATTTAAACATCATGAATAACAAGTACATTTCATCCCTGTGACATGAGTGGTACCAACAATAAGTGCAGTGAAGAACCTCAAGGAGGAAACTGACTGAGCCTAGTGAGAAAGGCTTCCCATGGAAGAAACAGCTTAAGAGGGCTCCTTTAAAACCCCTTCACTGCGTTAATTGATTTAAAGTTTTTTCTCCAAAATGTGTCAAAAATCCACCTAGAATAATTACAGTATTTATATTTTTAAGTAAATACAGTTAATGTGCTACATTTTATTAAACTAAATGATTACTTTAAAATATAAAAATTTCCCATTGTTATTCATTCTTGAAAAACACAGAAATATAAAAAAAATGTACATCTGCTTTCCTAAACTTCTTTCTGAAACACTGAGCTCATGGGGTAAAGTTGAACACCTCAGTCAGCGGCACGGAAATACCATTTGACTACGGTCAAACGTCGCAGTGAAATTAAAGAAGGTTCAGAAAACAAAAACAAAGACAGAAACAGAGAGCCAGCGATGAGGTAAAAAGCATTCCTGAGCAGAGAGGTGAATGCCAACAGGACTTCGCACATAATAGAGGTTGTCAAGGGTCAGACTGTGAAGGAATTGGGGAAGGCACAGAGAAAGTGGAGGCTAAAATGTGCTTTAGAAAGATTCGTTGGACAGAGAATCTGTTGGGTATCAAGAATACAGCAGGAGTAACAGGCAGGACACCACTGCGACCGTTCTCGGCGGTGCTGATGAGGACTGAGCACGAGGTGAGAGCAGTTGAACGATTTTAAAAGCACTGATAATGTTTGATGGGCATAGCTGTAGTTTGGGAAATATTAAGAAACTTTTATAATTATCCAGCCAATTGTGTTAGAGGTGGAGGTTTACGTGCCTAGTCATCTCCGCGCTACAGTAAAGAGATTAGAAGAGATTAAAACTGTGCAGGGTGGAAATGGGGGGGGGGGGGCTATCTGCTCAGCCTGTCAACACCTTTGTTCCTTTCTGGCTGTTCCACAGAACAGAACACACAGCCCCCTCCTATCAGCTCTGAGTCCCAACTTAAGGCAAAGATAAGAAACCTGAGGATGACCTACTTTCCTTTCAGTCTACTAGCTGTCCAAGATTGCAGGCATTTTATTCTCTTTTAACTACTGCCACCTAGTGGAAAAATGAAATTGTTTACCTGTGAAAAATACAATCTGGTTTTACCACCTGAAATTGGAACTGTTCAAAAAAATCTAAAGCATGGAAATCATGGAAATAAATGGTCAGCATCTCTCATAGAGAAATCCTTGAACTTCTACAAGTTGGAAAACTGTTGAAGTAACAGTATTTTACTGTATTGCGTCACAAGTTGCTGCCGCATACATTAAAAGCAGGAAATTCTTACTAAGCAAAAGTATACAGTCTTCTCCAAAAAGAAAATATGTTGAGGGGGGTGACACTCACAATTAAGTTGTTTGCAAACTCCAGGAATACTAACAGTACCTTCCAGTTCTCCATGTTTATTGGTAAGAACCCTTTAATAAGTACAGTTGCCTTGAAACAGAGCGTACTGCCTTATGAGAGGCTGAATTCTCCATCACTGAACAGGGCATATCACAGAGGAATTCATGCCTGAGGGAGAGGATCGTCTGCAGGACCTGACAGGAACCATTCCACTCTGAGGTTCTCTGGAGTCATCATATTTACTAGTCCATGAGCACAAACACCGCTACTAACAAATTCTGAAGGGCAAGGAATCCATTTGTTCCCTGTTGCATACTCTAAAGCTAGTACAACGTTCAACACATAGATAATTAATATCTGTTAACAGGAGGAAATTTAATTTCGATTATATTGAAGCATAAGATCAAAATGGTTAAAAGTACAGAATGGAATCGGAGTGCCTGGGTTGCAATTCTAGTGTTGCCATTTACTAGGTTTAAGATTTAACTTGCATGTGCCTCAGTTTCTCCTGGGATAAAAATTGGAGAGTGTTTTTCACAGTTTTTACGAAGATTAAATGACTTAATTTATGTAAAGCAATTAAAATAATGTATGTGTTAGATATTATTATTATTACTACTGTTATCATGTAATCACTGAATAACATGTATTGAGGCCCAAAACAATAAAGACATATATATATACCACAGTTAGAACCAGAGAAGTGGTCACTGTTTTAATAATAAATTGTAATGTTCTCAACCTGTACAGAAGATTGAGATTAAAAACCCAATCTCCAACTTGAAGACTTAAATTGATTATAGTCTTCAACAATGAATCAGGGCCAGACTATCACAAAATATTATTACATAAATATTTGGTTAAGTTAAAGGAAGTTTTCCGTCATCCTAAATATCGTACAGGATTTTCTATGCAATTTATACGTTAAGGTAATCTCAAATGGTCATTACAAAACTAAAAACCGTCACAATTATTTTATTAACAAATTCTTTTTAAACTAACTAGCCATAATCCCTTCCTGCAATATTCTGCAACACTCCTAGAATAACTATTTTGATGCCTTCCTGTCCCAAGATCTGTCACCAGCCCTCAGAATGACTCTGTTGTCTTCCTATCAAAATATGCACAAGAGTAGGGGGCTGCTCAGGATACAAGTGTCACTCACATTAAGTTCCTCCTGCGAAAAGGAAAGTTTACTTCTGTCTGGGGACAGGACAGTGCATCCCAGCTCGTGACAGTCAGAAGAAGATGGAGTCAGCATGACTCATGATGTGCCAGAGCAGACTGTGGGGAAGGCTAATTACTTGTGGGGAATTACTTGAAAATTGGGCTTCTTTCCCACCAAAAAAAAAGAAGTTGTTCTCATGTTTTTAACTAAGGTAAGTGCCAAGGCCAGCAGCGATGCACAGGGTCTGCTGTTAGGTCAACAGAAAAGACACCAGGGGTCTATTTCATTCAGCCGGGGCAGGATTTTATGCTTCAGACCTTCTTTGACATAACCTTCTTCTCTCATCTAGTCTAAAAGCAGCCTACTAGCATGTTTCCCTGAAAATAAGACCTAGCCAGACAGTCAGTTCTCACGCGTCTTTTGGAGCAATAATTAATACAAGACAAGGTCTTATATTATTTATATCATATCATCTCATATCATATCATATTATATAAGACCTGGTCTTATATTATAGTAAAATAAGACCGGGTCTTATATTAATTTTTGTTCAGAAGACGCATTAGAGCTGATTGTCCAGCTAGGTCTTATTTTGGCAGAAACACGGTATCACTCTGTCTATCCATGTATGAATTAGTCATTTATATAGGTATTTAGTCAGCTGGTACCACAGGATCCCCACCTTCAAATAAGTGGAGCACTTAGGAACGGTGAATGGGTAGCTTCTGCGAAAGGCCAAAGTCTCACCCAGAAAACAATGAAAGAACACAATTCAAATAAACTTCATAGAAAACACAGTAAATTGCAAATTACAGGAATGCGATCTTGCTTCAAACTCAGACATAAAATACTCATTGGGACTGCAACAAGAGTAAGTTAGCAAAATTAATTAGATCCTTTAGATGCCATTTATTCCACATTTCTAATAATACATTTTAATCATGAATTCCAACCTAAAAAAAAAAAAAAGGGAGGAGACGTCATCAAAATGGCGGCGTGAGGTGAGCCTCTGGAAATCTTCCCTGGAATTTACAACAAATTGAACAACTGTAACTCCACAAAACACTCCCTGCACAGCAGACAGGCAAGACGAAGAGGCTTACTACTGAATTCACCTAAAGTAGTAAACAGAACTGCTGAAACACATGGGCTCTGAATCTGGTGCAGGAAGAGCTTTGGAACTTCAGAAGCTCTCCGCATCCCCACACGGATGCGGCACCCTATGACCAAGGTGAACTGTTAACAGAGTTGAGAAACCGGCCTTTCAGGGAATCGCTTTATTGTGTGAGAAGCTGGAATAGTGCAGAGAAAACATAACACTATAGTGTGAGAGAGAAAGAAAGGCTGCAATCAGAGAGAAAATAAAACAGTCTACCAACACGTACTGGAAAACAAAAGAAAGACCTCTTCCTATCAACCTGTTGCAGAACCTACTCCTGCAGATGTCTAGGAAGAGAAATAACAAATCATTAATTGCCATGAATAACCATGGCAACAAGACAGCTCAGAAAGAAAGTAAAAAGTCTCCATAAAATGAACTTAAAGATATGGAAATATGTGACTTAAATGACAGAGAATTAAAGATTGCAGTTCTGAAAAAACTCAACGAGATGCAAGAAAACACAGAAAGGCAGTTTAATGAACTCAGAAACACAATCAAAGAACAACATGAACATTTTACCAAAGAGATTTAAATTTTAAAAAAGAACCGAAGAGAATTTCTGGAGATTAAGAACTCAATAGAAGAAATGAAGAATGAAATAGCCAGTTTAGGTAGTAGAGTTGGCCAGATGGAGGAAAGAATCAGTGACATCGAAAATAGAAACTTGGAAATGACATGGATGGAAGAGGAAAGAGACTTGATACTTAAAAGAAAGAATTCTACAAGAATTTTCTGAGTCCATCAGAAAGAGCAATATAAGAATAATGGGCATACCAGAAGAAGAAGAAAGAGAGGAGGGAACAGAGAGTATATTCAAACAAACAGTCGATGAGAACTTCCCAAACTTGTGGAAAGAACTGGATCCTTGAATCCAAGAAGCAAATAGAACACCTAATTACCTCAACCCCAACAGGCTTTCTCCAAGGCACACAGTATTGAAGCTGTCAAAAATGAATGACAAAGAAAGAATCCTCAAGGCAGCCAGGGAAAAGAAGAGGGTAACCTACAAAGGAAAGCCCATTAGATTATCATCAGATTTTTCAGGAAAAACTCTGCAAGCCAGGAGGGAATGGAACCAAATAGTCAAAGTATTGAAAGACAGAAATTATGAGCCAAGAATAATATACCCAGCAAAGATATCCTTTAGATATGAAGGAGGAATAAAGACCTTTCCAGACATACAGAAGCTAAGGGAATTTTCTAATACACGACCTGAACTACAAGAAATACTAAAGGAGGCTATTCGACCACCAACAGGGACAATTTGTGGCAACCAAAATATAAAAAGGGGGAGAGTAAAGGCCTGAACTGGAATATGGGAATGGAGAAAGTAAGCATGCTGAAGAAAATGGAATACTCTAAATATCAAACTTTCTTTTACATAAACTTAATGGTAACCACTCAAAAAAAATTCAGAACCGAAATACATACTGTAAGGAAGAAACAGAGGGAAAAATCATAGAATATCACCACACAGAAATAATAGACAACAACAAAAAGGCACAGAAACAATGGAGACACAGTCTTACCAGAAAACTAAAGATATAATGATAGGAAATCCTCACTTATTAATAATCACCCTAAATGTAAATGGACTGAACTCACCAATAAAAAGGCACAGAGTAGCAGATTGGATCAAAAAACTAAACCTAGCTATATGCTGTCTCCAAGAGACACATCTCAGCTACAAGGACAGGCATAGACTCAAAGTGAAAGGGTGGAAATTGTCACTCCAAGCAAATGGTATCCAGAGGAAAATCAGCTGTAGCAATACTGATATCAGATGAAACAGACTTCAGGGTGAAAAAGGTAACAAGAGACAAAGATGGACATTTCATAATGGTAAAGGGGACTATCTAACAAGAAGACATAACAGTCATCAATATTTATGTCCCCAATCAGGGAGTACCAAAATATACCAAGCAACTACTAATAGAACTAAAGGGAGAAATTGACCAAAACACAATTATACTAGGGGACCTAAATACATCATTGACAGCTATGGATAGGTCATCCAAACAGAAAATAAGTAACGAAATAGCAGTCCTAAATGACACATTAGATGAAATGGACATAATTGACATTTATAGAGCACTTCATCCTTAAACATCAGACTATACATTTTTTTCTAGTGTACATGGAACATTCTCAAGGATAGACCATGTATTGGGACATAAAACTAGCCTCAGCAAATTTAAGAAGATTGAAATCATACAAAGCATATTATCTGATCACAAGGCTTTGAAATTGGATATCAACTGCAAAAAGAAAGCAGGAAAAACCACAAATACATGGAGATTAAACAATATACTTTTAAAGAACGACCGGGTCAAAGAAGAAATTAGAGGAGAGATCAAAAGATACATAGAAACAAATGACAATGAAAATACATCCTACCAACATTTTTGGGATGCAGCAAAAGCAGTTTTAAGAGGGAAATTTATATCATTATAGGCCTATCTCAAGAAATAAGAAAAATCCCACATAAATAACCTCACGTTGCAATTTAAAGAAATAAAAAGAGGAGAACAAATGAAACCCAAGGTCAGCAGAAGAAAGGAAATAATAAAAATCAGAGCAGAACTAAATGAAATAGAGAACAAAAAGACAATAGAAAAAAGTAATGTGATAAAGAGCTGGTTCTTTGAAAAGATTAACAAAATTGACAAACCCTTGGCTAGACTCACTAAGATATAAAGAGAAAAGACACTAATAAACAAAATCAGAAATGGAAAAAAAAAGTCTTGCTAATTTTCATATATTTCCAAAGTAACATGTAAGCTGACCTTGCCTAAAGCTTTGGAAAAACTTCAATCCACAAAATTTACTTAATCAAAATGAATATAGCACCACTTCTAGTCTGAATCTTACTAGTCTATTCTAAGTGCTATTTTTAAACTAACAGTTTTTGCTCTATGGGGACCCAGACATTAATATCAAAACTAATTTTATATTTAACAGTTATTTATTCATAATATTAAATATGTTCTCTGTCCAGAAAACTTTACACCCTTGGTCTATTATAAGAGATTTTAAAGAAAAATAAATTGAACAATCGGTGGTTCATCTGCATAATCCTATCACTGCTCTGGCATTTTATATCCCAGAATATGAAGGTACTTTTACAAATATACGTCATATTATGTACTTAATTTAAGCAACATGAGTGCTTATAGATCATTTAAACTGGGTACACACAGGCTGACTTTCTAACAGCCACAAACATAATTCAGTCACAATGCTCAACATGCTGTACAATATTAACTGAACTCTAACTCCAAGATGAAAAGTCAGTTTTTAATAGGTTTTTTTAAGTGTTTATGTCAAAAATTCAGTTGAGAGTGGCTTTTCATGGCTGGGGTCATCCTGACCTAGCCATACAAAGCAACCCAGCTAGTTTACTGCTTTCTGGCTGCACTGTCAGAACAGAGGTACTCAGACAACTTGTTGACATTTTAAAGAAAGTCCAGCACTCCTAAATGGTCTGAGGCTGACAGTAAATCACAGGGAAAATGGCTTGAATGGCTTGAACCGCCACAGGTGAGGTAGTGTGGTGTCATGGAAATATCACTGAATGAGGAGTAAGAAGACCAGGGCTCAGGCTGCAGCTCTGCCACCCATCACTCTGGAAAGGTGGCTGAGGGGATGACAGGGCAACAACAACACTGATGGTTAAGCTCGGCCAAGCCACAGAAATGCTAGAATCAAAAACACCGAGAGTCGAGAAAACCAGGTTGGGTTAAACAAGGAAAAGAAACTCAACTTAAAATATACTTCACATATATTTTATGTGAATATACCGGGGGGGTGGGGGGGTTCCAAAAAAAATGTATACACATGGCTTGTATTCATCTTTTGTCATCAGTATACATGGAGTATTACAATTTTAATACAGTTTTTTCCTTTCTTAAAATGTGTACACATTTTTTGGCACCCTCTGTATATGATCCTGGGGGATCAAAAATAGATCTATCATTATAGAAACTGAAACACAAATGTAATGAACCTCAATCAAACTACATTATATTCTTTCTTTCAAAGAAATAGAAGGGAAAAAAATGATTTAAAAATTGGCATGAATAAGTAGTAAAGCATAATGGTAAATACTTTATTTACCATTGAAGAACTGGAAAGATGGTTTGAAGTTGGAAAGGTCCAAAAGTATAATAAAGGACTGGACATAAACATTACCATGGAAAAAAATACGACAGAAATCCCAAAATGTAACTAGATTAAACAAAATCTGAAAAATAACCTCCAAAAACTTAAAAGTCTTAAAAATTTAAACACACACACACCTTGAGACTAACAGAAATACCTGAGATAACAGAAAAGACCAAGACTAAGGAAACCAAAATTAACGAAATGATTGGGGGGTGGGACTTCCACACAAGACCATGGAAGGGGGTATGAATAATGCATGAGGCGACTATGAATTGCCACTTAGGAATAAGTCTTAAGAACTCAAAACACTCTGCCATAAAAAAGAATGAAATCTTGCCATTTGAGACCTAGAGTGTAGTATGCTAAGTGAAATAAGTCAGACTGAGAAACACAAATACCATATGGTCTCATTTGTATGTGGAATCTAAAGAATAGAATAAATGAGCAAACAAAACAGAAACAGACTCATAGATACTGAGAAAAAACTGATGGTTGTCAGAGAGGAGGGGGGTTAAGGGAATGAGTGAAAAAGGTGAAGGGGTTAAATACAAATTGGTAATTACAAAATCGTCATGGGGTGTAAAGTGTAGCATAGAAAATATAGTCAGTATTGTTGCAACAACTATGTACAGAGTCAGGTGGGTACTAGACCAATTGGGGAATCACTGCATAAATTATATAAATGTCTAATCACTATGAATTACACCTGAAACTAATACAAAATAATATTGAACGTCAACTGTAACTGAAAAAAAAAAATAGTTTTTTAAAAAGAACTAAAACTACCAACTCTAAAAGCAAAGAAAGGCTTTGTAAATTCTGAAAAAGAACATCAGACGAACAGGAAATAATGATTAGGTACGAACTCTTGGGGGGAAGAAAAGGCTTAAGGAGAATCATGCAAAATGAAAAGAAATAGAGTAATAACAGCTAAGTATCCAGCAAAGATGAATATTTCCTTTGAAGAGAGTAGAATATTTAAATCTATAGGACCTAAGGGAAATTGTCAACAAAAACCTACAGCTAAATAGATAATTACATATTTGAAAATACCAGGGGTGCCAAAAACATGTATACACATGACTTGTATTCATCGTTTGTTTTCCACTGTGAAGGCACACGGTGGAAAGTTCGCGAACTTCATTGTCCGACCTCGTATATTGAGTATTACAGTTTTAATACAGTTTTTTTCCTTTCTGAAAATGTGTATACATTTTTTTTGGCACTCTCTGCATATGTAAGCAAATAGTAAAATGGTCTCAATTATTAGGTTTAATGTGCGAATCTCTTCTTTTTACATCCACATGACTGTTTTGCTATAAAAGGGCGTGAAGATATTTGTTTCAATAACTGTTATAAAAATTCTTGTCCTTGATCCCTGTTCTCTGGACAGCCATCACACGAGCTCCCTAAGCACATCTAGAATAGTAAGCTTGTTCAGACTTCACAGTCACCAGGGGCCTTCGATTTCATTCCTCATTCCTATTACTATTCACACAACTTTAAAGTTTCATGCTTAAGCCTTCAAGAAGCAAATATGAAAGGCTTTAGAACTATTACACCCTACCATATTTATAGCTTTATTAGTGAAAATAATTGTTTCTCGAAGTGCTGCTGTTTTAAGGCAGGACTAGATTTTATATAATTAAGTACAATTTCAAGTATCTAGTTGACCAGTAAGCCCAAAATGTACACTTACAAAGAGCAGCGCCAATATGTACAAAGTACTCACTTCAATGGCCTCAGTTTTTCCTTCACGGGGATGTGGTGTTCTCGGGTAGATATCAAGAAGATGTGGTGGCGAATCAAAATGTAATCTTTTGAGATTTCTTTTAACAACATCTTTACAATTAACTTCATCAAAGTTAGTCCTCCATAATAAAACCTATTAAGGAAATGAACCACATTGGCAGTTATTGATTTGCATGTATAAGCAATAGAACGGATTTTTTAAAAAATAAATATACAGAATTGTCTCTCAAAATAGTCAGGAAGGCTAGATATATATTTCAACAACAATACTATTCCTCAATAGTTTTTTTTTTTTTTTAAGGAGGGAAAGATTGAGCATTTTGAATTGCCTTTGCGTCCAGGTGACAATTCATATTAAATTCATATTACCTTAAATCCTCTAATTTTTTTTTTTAAAGCTCAAAATCATGTTGTCCACTTTATTCAGTAAGTCTGGCTATGAATGACTTTTGGTCATTTCAAATAAATGCAGATTTTTCTACATAAAAAATTTACATTTACCATCTTTAAGAGCCTTAGCATTAGAAAAATCAGACAGACAGACAAAATATTAGGCAATAATTCAAGTGAAAGTGCCACACCAATATCAGGCATTCAGTGAGTGTCAGCTACATGTACAATTAAGTGTAAAGATGACCAAAAGAAAATAACTGCTGTTTGAGTTTCAAAACCTATGAGAACGGGCATTGTTTCAGCTATGTAATAGCAGACTTCCTGGCATTAAATTAAAATGTAAACTCATAAATACTCATCTTAGCATATACAAACTAGCTGGTTGTAAAAATCTTTGCTGAGGTCTTGGATTCCTTTACTCCAACTGAACCAAAGAGGGAGCTGAAAGATTTACAAACCTGTGCATCCGCACCTCCGGATGAAAATAGCTCTCCACCTTTGGAAAATGAAACAGTAAAGACAGGTCCCTAAGAAATAAATAGAGAAAAGAAAAAGAACTTGATGATGTTTTTCTGA